>NC_041397.2:15619297-15854297 GCF_900747795.2 Erpetoichthys calabaricus
ACTCCCTAGGAAGACAAGAGAATTAAATCCAAGGAGGACAAATATACATAAAAGAAAGGGGAAAATATAATAAACACAAGGCAACTAGGTTTAGAGCGAAGGGACAAAGTAATAAATCATAACAGCCTTCTGGCCTAACTAAACAAAACTGACGCCACGTCTACCAGTCAGGTGGGCTGCTTTGCCAGGTCTTTATTAATCTCTTCCCGCTCATTCCTCCTTCATTTCTTCTTTCTCCTCCCATTCATTGTATTCTAGCTCCCTACTCCAAATAAATCTAATGTATAGACAAACAGACCTTGGTAAGTCAGGCCCAGCTACCTAAGTGAAGGTCAGGAAGAAGCTGGGGAATTCCTGTAGTTGACATCTTAGAACTCCCCCTAGTGGCTCCAAGAGGCCCTGCGATCCGGAAGCTCAGCCTTTTACAACTCCAATTCCAAAAAATGGGAGTGGTCTCCCCTCGACTTTCTCGTATACTCAGATATGGGGATGGATATTTGAGGTGTAAACCTTAAGACAATGATTATATTTTTATATTATGTACATTAAAGAACCATCAACAACAAGTCAAATCAAATTAATGCTATATTGAACAATTATTATAAAAGTAAAATTGAATAAATCAGACTCTACTGCTGCATGAATAAAAAGTACCACTTCCAGTTAGCAGAAATAGCCCAAAAGTTGACAGAAATCTACGTTTTCTACCTAATACTTGTATGCAAAATTTGGTTGACCTAAGTGAAAGCGTACTCAAGTTATCGTGTTTACAGACACAGACTCACAGACAGACATAATTCCAAAAATGGTATTTTTGTACTTTGGGAGGTCTAAAACATTGAGATTCATCAAAATCTCAAGGTTGAATTTTTGGACGATTACTTTGTATATGAGAAAGTAAAAAAAGTCGAGACAGTATAGTAAATGCTAATAAAAACTAAAAGGAGTAATTTATAAATTTACTCTGACGTTATTCAAACAAGCAGCGTGAAGACATGGTACCTCATGTATTACACAATCAATTGCATTGCATTTTGAAAATACAGTAGTCTTTTAGGCGTAGTTTAGGATTAATAATGATGTGACAAGTTAAATTTAAGAAGGTGATGGGAAACAAGTGAGGCAGTCATGTTCTAGTATATGAGGATCCTCCAAAAAAGGCAGAGTCCTTCAAGGAAAAAGGATGGAGTGAGTCCTGCCAATTTGCCAACAGAAGTGTTAGTGAATAATAGAGCACTTTGAGAACATCCATCCACCCATCCATTATCACTGTTTTTCTGAAGCCAGGTCTTGGGGGCAACAGTCTTATCAGTGAGGCCCACACATCTCTTTCCCCAGCCAGAGTTGCCAACTCATTTTGTGGGATCCCAAGGTGTTCCCAGGCCATTAGAGATATACCGTATATACTCGCTGACCCGAATATAAGCCTAGGTACCTAATTTTACCTACAAAAACTGGAAAAACTTATTGACTCAAGTATAAGCCTAGGGTGGGAAATGCAGCAGCTACTGGTAAGTTTCAATAATCAAAATAAATGCCAATAAAATTACCGTACATTAATTGAGGCATCGGTAGGTTAAATGTTTTTGAGTATTTATTTCAAAGAAAAACAGTAAAATAGCTCTGTAAGTGGAGAAGAGGGTCAACAAAAACAATATGGTATCGCTTGCTCGCTCCGCGCGCGCGTGTGTCTCTTGTGCGTGCGTGCGTGCGTGTCTCTCTCGTGCGTGCATGTGTGTCTCACTCTCGCGCACTCTCTCTCGCTCGCTGCCAGTGAATGCACAGGGAGGCACATGCAGGTTGGCGGGGGCAGCGGGATCTGACTCGAATATAAGTCGAGGGTTTCGTTTTTCAGCACATTTTGGATGCTGAAAAACTCGGCTTATATTCGAGTATATACGGTAATAATCCTAGTGAACCCTGGGGTCTTCCCTGGGATCTTCTCCCAACTGGTTATGCCAATAAAACCTCCACAAGGAGGGATCCGTATCAGATGCCTGAACCACCTCAATTGGCTCCTCTCGATGCGCACAATTTCGAACTTTGTGAACAATGTTTATTAAAAACAAATAGGATGGCTAGGATTTTGGGCCTTTCATCCCCTACAGTAGACAATATAATTAATCTGGTCAAATATCAGTGCATAAAGGACAAGGCCAGAAACGACTTTTGAATTAACAAGATCTCAAATACGTCAGACTTAAAAAAACTGGCTGTAATGGATATCATGAAAAGAGCTCGGGAATACTTTGGTAAACCTTTGTCGGTCAACACCATTTACCACTGTAGTGCAAATTATGTCTGTGACAAGCAGAATCCATACACCAACGCTGTCCAGAAGTACCACCAGAACAACAGCTCAGTGAAATAATGTTTTGTGGTCTGACGAGTCAACATTTGAAATAGTTTTTGGAAAAAAAAACCAGCAATTGTGTTCTTATGGGCCTAAGAGGAAAAGGACCATCTAAGCAGTTATCAGCATGAGTTCCAAAAGCCAGCATCTGTCATGGTATGGAGGTTTGTCAGTGCCCATGGTATATGTGAGGGCACCATTAAAGCAGAAACATATACTGCCATCCAGATGCTGTCTTTTCCATGGACATCCCTACAATTTCCAGCCAGACAATGCCAAGCCACATTCTGCCCAGATTACAGGTGCATGGCAAGAGTGTGGGTACGAGACTACCAATCAGTCCGAACCCACGTGGCACATTATGAAATCCAAAATACAGCAACAAAGGCTCCCATACAGTTGCACAGCTGAAGACCCTGCATAATGGATGAATGGGGGGAAATTCCACCTGCTAAACTGAACTGCCCAAGTGCTTAATAAGTGTTAGTAAAAGAAACAGTGATGTGACACAGTGGGAGTCACAACGTCTTAGGAGTGTGTTGCAGTCATCAGATTTCACATGACTATTTTTTCCAAAAACAATTCAATTCATAAGGTGAAGCATCGAGTTATGTGTTGTTGCAATATAGTATAGGGTCAACAGAATTTATAGATCACTGCTTTTTGTTTTTATTAGCATTTGGGCGGAGTGGTGGGTCTGAGCCTAGAGATCTGCACTGCCAATTGGAAGGTTGCCAGAAGTGACTCTACTCTGTTGGGCCCTTGAGTAAGGCCCTTCACCTGCCATTGCTTCGTCCTGGGTATGATGTTAATCTGCATCTAGCCCTGCAAGCAGGTCCCCCAGGAAAACTTGGGGGCTGGTGGCAGGATTGGCACTCTAGTCATCGTAAAAAACCTCCCACTGCTCCACCGTGGTGTTGATTTGTCACCTTCTGCACTCGAGTCCCAATCCAGGTGGTTTGTCCCAAACCCCCCATACTGTCCCAACGTTTTTTGGAATTGGTGTTGTATTAAAGGGCTAGAAAACAGACCCTCTTTATGGGCTACTGAATGGCAAAATTTGTTAGATGGAACCCTATGGCTGGGGTGGTCCACTAAATGAGCTGCTTAGACTGGATCTTTTGTGTTAATAACCTAATATAAAATGATGTTATAACTGTCATGAATGACAAGTCAAAATCCACAAATTATTGTGTATAGCTCACAATCTGTAATGTGTCTTTCTCAATGAAATATGTTTGTATTTGCAGATTGTAAAAGAATACGAGAGGGCTGTCATCTTTCGACTTGGACGTATTGGAAAAGGTGGAGCAAAAGGACCAGGTAAAAAAACAAAACTGCAATTATCTGTGAATCGTCTAACCATCTTTCCATTTCCCAAACCCGCTTTATTGTAAACATAGTACTGAGGAAGCTAGAATCCTATCCCAGCAAGCATTGGGGCAGGGACAAGATCCTTGGGTAGGGCACCAGTACATCACAGGGTGAATCTGTTGATTATTTGATGGCTTAAGTAGAGTCAATTATCATCATGCCCATTAGATGACATATATGTTTCTCTGCTCCCTTGTATAACAGTCAAGTGCCCAGGGGTTGCCTGACCATGGATTGGAAATCCTGGGGTCCAGGAATGCAGGGACTTACGGGGCTGCTAGGAGAGGTTCTGTCAGAATGGCCCCAGGAGCTCCTTCACTCTTTTGTGATTCTGGTAGTCGGGCTTCAACCTGCAGCCATCAGACCATTCCAGGTACCGATTTGGTAAGAGAAGGATGAAAGGGGCAGAAAGGAAAAAGCAACACCGGATTAAGACCCCACTGTGGCCTGTACAAGGTGCGCACAAAGTCCGTATACCCCTGTCTTTAGGAGCATTTACAGGAATAACCATGACAATTTGGTTCCTGTGGATATCAGCCCAAGTCTTCCCGGTATTTCGAGGTGTGTTTCCAACATCCCGTCTGGTGCTGCCACCTGCTGCTGCTCAAGAAATTACAACAATGTGGCGGTTGTTCCAAGACAAAGCGATGGGTGACACAAGTCAGGAAGCTTGTGATCTGATGTTGCACCAATTTCCAACAAATGCTGAGAAGGAAAAGGTTATGTTCTCTGATGAGTGCGTGATTTATTGCAGCTCCCACAATTGAAACGTGTTTTTTCTGGGGAAAAGAAAATACACATTTCTTTGAAGAAATTGAGCATAGCCCACCACACGTGATGATCTGGGCCGGAATGACAGCACAGCATTTGTTTGGCCCTTTTTTTTTGACGGTTCTGTTAACCAAATCAGTTATCTGGAAATGCTGAATGGCTGGCTCATCCCGCAACTGAGAAACCAGGGCGTCCTTGACAGTGTTTGGTTTCAACAAGATGGGACACATGCCCATTTCGCAATCACCGTGCGTGATCTCCTCAGCGATGTTTTTGGGAATCGTTGGATTGGACGAGGATCAAACAACAATCCTGCACCTCTTCCGTGGCCTCCGAGAAGCCCTGATCTCACAACTCCAGATAATGCACTCTTGGGGTATATCAAAGAAGACGTGCGGAAGCGCCGTTATTCACCCCGCAAATGTTGCAGAACATGAGCAGGAGAACCTGGCAGCGCATTTGGCTATGCAGAGATCATGGAGGGACCCATACAGATGTTTTGGATTACTAAGAGGTAACCTTTAGCTTTCAAAATCCTCCCAAAGATAGGGGTGTACGGACTTTGTGCGCACCCTGTAGGTGATTTCATGAACAGACCTCCCTAACAGAAACTTGACCTCATCTTTATAACATTACATTCTAGCACATGGACAACTGATTGTTTCACGCCACGTAGATGTTCACACTCATGTGGATACTTGTTTGTTTCATTGGGCTCTGTACATCTAAGTATATCTAAAGGCTGTATTGTCTTTTATCTGATATGGCTAAGGCTGTCTTTGGCTCCATGGAGCCCTGTAATGGAATGAGCCATGTTTACAAAATTTGCAGATTTAGGACATCCTTACTAGGGAACCCATTCCCGGATGGGTTTATCCATTTCCGGGAATTTGGGAATCCCGTATGTTATTCCTGGGAATCCCAGGCTCCCGGGAATGACACAGTGCACAGGCATCTCACATGTGAACGGTTTTAGAACGAGCGACACTTATTTTTAATAAAACTATTGCAATATGTTGACACCAATAAAAGACAAACCTTATCTACAAGCAGTTCATGCTGTCATATAAGTACATGTGTCTAGTTAGTTGCGGTAATAAGAGAGCAGAAAGCACAACGTGTCAAGCGTGCGGTCGTCCACGCTAGAGCGCACCTTCATGCAGAGTACGCCAGCCGCTGAGAAAGCACGCTCTGCCTCCACTGAAGTAGGCGGCACAGTCATCAGATACTGATACACTTGTTCTAAACAATGGCCGCGCTTCCCGTTGCTCTGAAACACCGCCATTTCAGCTTTTACTGATGCATCCAGTTTCTTGTCATCATTCTGTGATGGCAAGTTTCTTGGCACAGATAATGCGGATGCAACAGACTGACGCATTGCAATTTCAAGTTGCTGTTCAAAGCTGTTGTCTGATGAAGTGCAAGCTGCAGCAATGGTGCCACCTTAATTATTTTCAACTATAACTTTGTTATTTCTTGATCAATTTTTACACGCTATATATGCGAGCTTGGCGGTTCCCGTTCAGCCGGGAATTCCAGCAGTTTCACTCCCGGGAATGCGGGAATGGAAATGTCCAGGAATTCCAAGCTCCCGGGAATGGATTCCCTAATCCTTACACAGCTTGCTGCGTAGCTGCAGATTGATTGGTCTGCCCCTGCTGACCCCTGTCGACCACTGAAAGGCCCTAAAATGGGCACACGTGCATCAGATTTGGACCACGGCAGCAGAAACATAAAAAAACCAAGGATACGAACTCATAGCACAGATAATACAGCCAGTCAGTCAGTAAATAAATGTAAATTGTGTGCAGATTTCAAAATGAAGTGAGAGTATGTCAAGAGGAAGCATTGAATCGCCTGATAGTAATGGGCAGAAAAGACCCCCAGGGAATGAGCCTGTGGCTAAAAGTGCTACAAGAGATCATCTCCTTGGGGGTGTAGGGGATTTTTCATGATGGCATCCGCCATCTTCTTTTCCACAACAGCTTCTAGTGTGTTCAGGCTTTCCTGATAAGTTTGTTCAGGCAATGTGCTTCTTTTGAAGTCAAGTTGCTTCCCCAGGAGACTGCAGCGTAGAACGCCACACTGGCTACTATGGACTGGTAGACCATTTCCAATCGCTTGCTGCATGCATCAAAAGACCTGAGTCTCCTTAGCAATTCCAGTCTGCTCTGGCCTTTCTTGCCCAGCTCCACTGTGTGGTCAGACCAGGACAGTTTGCTGTTGTAGCTCTACACCACTTCATGTCCTTCCCCTGGATGGTAACTGGTCTCAGAGGCTCCTTGGCACTCTGGAAGTCCACCACCACTTCTTTGGTCTTTCTGATGTTGAGTCGCAGGTTGTTGTCCCTGCACCAGAAGATGAAGTCTTCCATAACCTTCCTGTACTCTGACTCATCTCCATTATTAATGCAGCCTATGATGGAGGAGTCATATGAAAATTTCTTTAGGTGGCAAGCGCTCATATTGTACTGGAAGTCCATTGTGTAGACGGTGAACAGGAATGGAGATGAACAGCTCCCTGAGGTGCTCAAGTGTCACACACCACCACTTCTGACACACAGTCCCTCAGCTTCATAAACTGCTGTCTGTTGGTCAGGTAGTCCATGATCCTTAAGACTGTGGGAACATCAAGATTCAAAGCCTTGAGCATTTTCCCCAATCAGCGAGGCAGAATGGTGTTAAAAGCACTGAAAAAGTCAAAGAACATGGTCTTACCTTCAACTCCAAAACTTAAATATATACAGTAGATGACTAGGTATCCAGAAGTGGAAGTGTTCCATCTTTTTATTAATCTGGTGTTTCCTGATCTGTTTCCTTGCAGGTATATTTTGGATCCTTCCATGCACTGACAGCTTTCGCCGTGTTGACCTGAGAACTGTATCATTCAATATCCCACCTCAGGAGGTATCTCTTATTTTACTTTTCCAGTCCTTTTCATGGTTCCTTATGCTGTTACCCCCAACCAATTTGTCATTATTTGGGGTTCATTATCTTCAATCATAAGAAGTGCCATAACCATATTTTAATATAGTGGGATAAACTTGGGGAGGCATGTTAGTGCAGTGGTAGAGCTGCCACCTCACTCATCCAGTGTCTTGGCTCTTTTCTTCATGTGTCTGCATGTTTTTTCTCTAGGTTTTATCCTAAATCTTCAAGTAGGTGCAAGTCAGGGGCCATCTCTGAATGTGCTACCAGTCCATCACAGTCACAATGACAGCCGGTCATTGATTACCAACCCAAGGTTGTGCCCTGAGCTGAACAGAAGATGGCGTGTTGAATAGACATAGATAACGAGAAAGTCCGTCTTTACCAGGTTGAGTTGCAGATGGTGCTCCTTCTTCCTGGTTGAGACTGTGTGGCCATGAAGGGGGGAATGATGGGGACATCTGTGTATCATCAGCATAGCCCTGATATGCAATTAATGGAAATTCCATGTAAGCGTGTAGCATTCGAGCAAACAATTTAAGAAAAGACCTTGGTTTTGACTTTTGTTTTGCCAGGATGTCAACTTGCATTTTATTCTTAAAAATAGCGGTGCTACTTGTCCTAAGATGGACTGACATCTAAATAATCAACGTAGACTTCAGCGTTAACATTTGTAGTGCACCATACAGTACATATGCCATTTGTAATGCAGTCTGTAAAAGCCGTGTTAATGTTTGTGATGTGCCATTTGTTGGAATGACAAATACAATGCATTTTGTCATCTTTCAGAGACATAGCAACTGGGCAGACATGTAGACAGACACACAGATGCTTATTCTTTAATTAAGGTGTATATACTTATATGTATAGTTCTAGCTCGAGCTCTTCTACTTGGATTACAATGCGTCTTAGACAAGTAATCAACATAGACCTCTGCATTAATGTTTGCAGCGCAACATGCAATGCATCTGGCACTGTGATATGGGATATGCCATTTTGGATGGGATTCGTAAAAGCAGCATTGTTTGTGATGTGCCATCTGTTGGATGACAAATGCAGTGCTTTTGTTTTTTTTTTTTACTAAAATGTCTATGGTGTGCCATCTTTTGAAATGACAGAGACATAGCAGCCAGACAGACATGTAGACAGACACACAGACACTTATCCTTCTATTAAGGTGGATATATTTATATGTATACTACTAGCTCTGCTACCTGTCTAAGATGGGTTGAAATCTAAGTAATCAACGTAGACCTCAGCATTAACGTTTGCAGCACGTCTCTGTTATGTGTATGCCATTTGGTATGGGATTTGTAAAAGCAGTGTTAATGTTTGTGATGTGCCAGCTGTTGAAATGACAAATGCAATGCATATGTCTCTATAATATACCATTTAATATGGGGTTCATAAAAGCAGTGTTAATGTTTGTGATGCACCATCTGTTGGAATGACATATGCAATACCTTTTTTTTTTTTTTTTTTTACTAAAAATGTCTGTGGTGCACCACCTTTTGGAATGATTGAAACATGACAACCAGATGGACGTATAGATGGGAACATAAACACACACACAGACGCTTATCCTTTCATTAAGGTGGATATATTTATATAAGTAGTATTAGCTCTGCTGTTTGTCTGAGACGGGTTGAAATCTAAGTAATCAACGTAGACCTCAGCATTAATGTTTTCAGTGCACCATGTAGTGTGTATGTTTTTGATGTGACATCTGTTGAAATGACAAAATTCAAAGCATAGGTCTCTGTAGTATACCATTTGGTATGGGGCTCGTAAAAGTGGTGTTAATGTTTGTGATACACCATCTGTTGGAATGACAAATGCAAGGTTTTCTTTACTAAAATGTGATGCACCAAGCATACAGACACATAGACAGACAATTATCCTTTTATGAAGTTGGATTTTGGCGAATGATCAAACGATTTTGGTTTTACAACCCTTTGCTTACATCCATGTCAGATCTTTAGTTTTGTCCTTAAACATTGAGTATCAAAATCTGTTTGACAGGATGTGCAAAATGGTCAGGTGTGGCGATTAGCAGCTCCTAGCATCAATTACGGATGCGGACAACTCCTCACCTGTGCACTTAAGTGTGGACCGCCTGCATCACGAAGTGCCCATGAACTGCTTTGGCCACACTACCACACCCCCTCATTCAGCTGCGAGTGTGGCGATTGTCTATTGAAAACTGGCCTTTTCAATTTAAGCTGTGGACATGAAGGTGGTGGGTGTAACAGAGCAAGTGCAGAGGACAGGAATATATGAAAGAAGTTGATCCGCTGTGGCAACCCCTAATGGGAGCAGCCGAAAAAAGAAGATTGTCCATTAGCAATGCATCTACAATATATTTTGATATTAGTTTGATAATTATTAAAAGGAATGGATGCACAAATTAACACCTTCAATTAAATTAAATTTTTTCCATTCAGGTATTAACCAGAGACTCTGTTACCATCATGGTGGATGCTGTTGTGTACTATCGTGTATTCAATCCTACAGTAGCCATCACAAAGGTGGAGAATGCAGATATGGCTACACGCATGCTTGCACAGACGACTCTGAGGAACATGCTGGGGACAAAGAACCTTTCTGAAATCCTCACAGACCGTGAAGAGATGGCAGATCAGATGGAGGTAGGGAAAATTCTTCTGTTATATGCTGACATTACTTAAATTAGTGGCACCATGGTGGTGTGGCAAGTGGACTCCATTCATTTGACAGCTCAAGTCCTTGGCTCGTAGGTGGGCCAAGTGGATTCAATAACTGCATATTAGGTTACCATTATATAATACGACTCAGCCATAACTTTTTTATTATTGTTATTATTACCACGCTTCTTTTAACTTCACCTGTTTGTTGTTTGGTACAAATCTTGTAATTGATATTTAACCCACTTCCTATTGTCCAAATGACTTGACATTTTGCACACTTACTCACTTCTGATGACAATACATGAATCAATAATCAGTTTCACTAATTGATCAATTAATCCATGTTAATTAAGAAATGAAATTTTCATATGAAGAATACTTCAAGATTTCACCAATAGATGGCGCTAGTAATGGATAGAAATATTAAAGGAAGTGTTAAAATATTGATTACAAAATTATACTAAAACAAACCCAAGACTAAAAAGTTGAAAATTTATATATATATATATATATATATATATATATATATATATATATATATCCATCCATCCATCCATTTTCCAACCCGCTGAATCCGAACACATATATATATATATATTGTGGTGCCCGGCGGGCATCCATGCCCGGCCGGGACGCCTAGGAGGAGGACACGAGGGGGCGCCCCAATGCCTTGGGAGTGTTGGCCTGCCACACCGGGAGGTACTGGGGGGAAGAAACTTGAGGGCACCCGGTGGACTTCCGGCAACACCTTGGGAGCTTCCGCCACACAGTGGTGTGGCTACGGAGGCCCTAATGATGCACCTGGAGCCCATCCGGGGCACATAAAAGGGGCCGCCTCCCTCCAGTCAGGGCGAGAGTCGGGAGGAAGAAGACGAAGTGTGTTGGAGAGGAGTGGAGGCGGACCAGGAAGAGAAAAGGCATTGTGTTGTGGCCAGGACTTATAAAAGGGTGATTGGTGCTTTGGCACTGGATTGTGCACTTTACTGTAAATATTAATGTATAATAAACGTGTGTTGGGTGACATGAACGTGTCTGCCTGTCTGTGTCCGAGCCAGTCTTCACAATATATATAGATAGATATAGATAGATATATAAAAAAATACTTTTTAAAAACTACACTTATTTTAAGTTAAAAAGTGTACTAAAAAGTAAAAGTAAATAAAAGCGTGGGCACTTTTCATCAATCAATATTCAAAAAACAATTCTTAAAATCTTAGCAAAAGCACCCACCTTTTATTTTACGAGTGATGTATGAGAGACTTATTTTTTACTTTTCAGCACACTTTTTAACTTAATATAAGTGTGGTTTTTAAAAAGTATTATATATATATATATATATATATATATATATATATATATATATATATTATTAAATAATCAAACTTCTCCAATTTGGTTTTAGTTGTGGCTTTCAGAATTTTTTGCATCCACACCATGATAAGGGATGATAAGGGATTTTGAAATGTTCTGCTATTTATTTATTTAAATTTTTTTCTCTTTAGCATATACTGTATGATGCCTCAAAGGAATGGGGAATAAAAGTTGAGAGAGTCGAGCTGAAGGATGTCAAACTCCCTGAAGCTTTGCAAAGAGCGATGGCAGCCGAGGCTGAAGCATCCCGAGATGCCAGAGCAAAGGTAATGGATATGTTTTTTTTTTAACAATCAACTTTTTATTCAACTGTCTAATTAAATACATTAGCTATCATGATTTTTGCAATTAAAAGATAAAAAACACCTTCCACCCCTATCCTGTCAGAAATAGTAATATGTGTAAAATAGGACACAAACAACGATAAAGAGCTGGGGCACCACATTGATGACTCCTTATAACCGAAAGGCTTAAAGCAAAAAAAAAAAAACATGCAACAATTCTGGAAACTTCTTCACAGACGTGAGTTCCTAAAAGAACTGACACAAGATGGACGATTTCCAGGTTAGGAGTTCAAATGGCCAGGATGGGGAGGGTCCAGGCGGATGGATGCGGAAGTGATGTCAGAGATGGAGTGGCTGTCAATCTTCCATTCTGCAGAGGGAGGAGAACAGAAAGCATTAGTATACAGTGCCAACCTCTGGTCCCCATCACCAAAGCCCTGCAGCTGTCTCTCATGTGCATGCGTGTGACAATAAACAAATGGAGGAAATAACTAAATGAAGCGGGTCTGACAAATCACAAAGGGCAACAATCCACATCCAGACCTTAACCATTGCTCTATTTGGTGCTAATTCTTTCAAGGTATATGAGGATCACAGAGTAGATTTTAGTTTTAAGAAGGTGGTGGGGAGAATGTGTCAAGAACAAGGGAATGAAAGCCTGCATTTGATGGGAAGTCAAGAGGGACAATTAGAATTGAGTGTCAAGCAAGATCCAGATAGGCCTAAGGGTGTAGGCCCAGTCTTAGAGTTTCAGGTCTGGAAGATACCCATCTCAGACCTCGGATTATAACAGAATGGTAATTGCAGGGTTTCTTGCCAATTCAGTTAAATTGAGAAGGATCAAACTTTGGACCAATATTTGGTAGGAACAGTGATAGAGCAAGATTTATATCAGGAACAATTTCATTTCAATATTGACCATACAAGAACAGAAAGGTTGAGTGATGCATGTTCAGTGAGAGTCTTTTTTTTTTAAAAGCACGATGCCATCTGAAGAAGACTTCATGAACAGAACTACAAAGGCCTCACTGAAAGGTTCACACCACTAGTTAGCCACAAAAAATAGGATGGCTAGATTACAGTTTTGTTAAAAAGTAATTAACAGAGCCTGCAGAATTTCGGAAAAGGTCTTGTGGATAAATGAGACAAAGATAAACTTGCTCTGAGTTGTGGCGAGAACAAAGTATGCAGACAAAAAGGAACGGCCCGAGAGCCAAAGCAGACCACCTCATCTGTTAAACATGGTGCTGGTGTGTTTTTGCTTGGACGTGTATGGCTGCCACAGGTTCTGGCACACTTCTCTTCATTGGTGATGGCAGTGCAGTGGCAAAATAATTTCTGAGGGGTAGAGAAACATCTGATCTCCTCAAGTTGCAACTTACTGGACGGCACTTCATCCCACACAAGACAATGATCCAAACATACTGCTGAGGCAACACAGGAGTCTTTCAAAGCTAAAAAAAAATGCAAAATTCTTGAATGGTCAAGCCAATTTAAATCCAATTGAGCAGGCCTTCCATTATGCTGAAGAGAAAACTTAAGAGGACAAGCAGAGCATCAACGGAGAAGATCCTCTGTACCTGGTGATGTCTATGAACTGCAGACTTCCAAGCAGTAATTGTATGCAGGGCATGTGTGACAAAGTCCTAAATATGATGGTTTTAACAGACCTGTCATTGCTGTGTCATACATCACTATGGTGCCGTAAAATAGGGGGAGCGTGTAGACCAGGGGTGCCCACACTTTTTCGGCTTGCGAGCTACTTTTAAAATGACCAGGTCAAAATGATCTACCAACATTAAAAATGCTATATATATTGTGACAGATAGGGGGCACTCTCGCTCCCTTGAACCCTCAGATCAAACGCCAGATAAAAGTCCAATATGACTTTATTTTATAATAATAATGTGCACCAAGCACCCTCCACAATACTCATAAACAATAATAATACACAATACAATAATCCTCCACTCCCAGACGCTTAGTCACCCTGCCTCCCAACTCAGCTCAATCTCTGGGATCTCCCATAGTCCTTTTATAGTCTGTGACCCGGAAGTGTTCCGCTCTCTCTGTCCATGTGACTAGGAACACTTCCGGGTCAGATAAAAACTCCTTTTCTTCAACCCGGAAGCATGTCATTTCCTCTGTCCACGTGTTTAGGACGCACTTCCAGGTCGTAGAGAAAATACTCTGCAGCGTCCTCTAGCGGCCCCCATGGTATCCAGCAGGGCTGTGGATAAAAACTCCATTGTCCAGGATTCCCTGCTGGTCTTCGGGGCACCTCCATGTTGCAGGGAGGTCTCCATCTGGCGGCCTGAGGGTGTTGGCCGGGATGAATGGCCGGCCATATATCACAATATGTATACTGAGTATACTTTATACATAAAATATATGTTGTCGTACTTTGCAAAACTGAATAACCTTTAAGGCACAATAACAATTCAATACATTTATGGTCACTACAGTATTTGGATTTAATAATCTTCATGTGGGAAAAGGCTGACTTGCATAAATAAGTAGAGACGAATAATGCAGTCAAGGAGGTAGCACATTTCCTCATGTTTGGGTACTTTTCCTCTGTGAATAAGGTCCAAAACTGTCCATGAGCCCCAGACGTCAGCTGAATGTCATCCTGTAGTGTCAAAATCTCATCCTCCACTGCAGAGGAGTTTTAGGTGAAACAGTGTTGCAATTTTTGATGCGGGTGTGTCTGCCTTTGCTTTTGAATTCAGCCGAGTGAAAAATGACGGCTGTCCGATTAACTGCGATTTTAGTTCCCTCTCCTTTCTCTTTCTCAGGTCGCTTTTCAGAAGGAAGTCAGTTTCGTAGTTTTTATGAACAGTTCGAAAGTGCCTTTCCACATTTTCCTTCTTTGGAATAGCAATGATAGATTGACAGATCAGACAAACGCACTTCGATTGTGACATCGTGAGATAAAACATCCTCTTCCAGTTCCATATCCAGCCCATACCCTCCCCAAACAATTTTTTTTTAAAATCTTATCTTTAGTCAATATAAATTGGAAGGCTAACTAGATCACAGCTGGAGTTTTGCAATAGCTCGCGCGTCTGATCGTGCGTGTGGGATGACCAGTGTGTTAGAAGAAAAGAGATCTCAGACTGGCCACCTTGTATTTCAATCAAGTGGCAAATGCCATAGGGAAGGATATATGATAGACTAACGTTTAAAAAATATTTTTTTGAATGCAACGCGATCTACCTGCACTACCTTTCCGATCTACCGGTCGATCGCGATCGACGCATTGGGCACCCCTGGTGTAGACAAAGTATCATTTCTACACGGTGTGAGCAAAATGTATGCAAATCCCCTTCAATGAAAGTCTGCAATGTGCACTTTAACTTATTCAGGGCTAATTTTATTTTTCCCCCCCATTTTGGCCCAAGGTAGAATATTTTTATTTTTTTTTAAAAAATTGTAGTTTTCTGAAAAGTACACAATGCAATGGTTTCAGAGATAAATCAACATAAAATATTTATTTATGACAAATGTCCCTGTGTTTTATGTTCCATGAGCCTCTACCCTACCTGAATTCACATACCTACTGTATTACACAGCATAATCCTGGTAACAGTAGAAGCAGCCCATGACATGCATTGCCACATTACACTGCTTGCAGTATGTGTTACACTGGCGCCGCTCTTTCAGGCATCTGTTGCTGCATACTGTGACTGCTGAAGCAGCTGGCAGCAGGCCGAAGTCAGTTGGCAGTGGCTTTGATCAGCTGTCTTTGCACAGCCGGTGGTGACAGTGGTATAGTATGCAGCAACCAGCAACATACTGCTAGCAAATAGAGCCGAACTTAACAGGGGCCAATGGCAACATTTACAGCTGATAACCACCCTCTAACCCCCAGATGTTGATTAATGTCGACATCTGCCTCAACCTTATGGGTCAACATAGGTCG
Organism: Erpetoichthys calabaricus; assembly: GCF_900747795.2. Classification (NCBI taxonomy): domain Eukaryota; kingdom Metazoa; phylum Chordata; class Cladistia; order Polypteriformes; family Polypteridae; genus Erpetoichthys; species Erpetoichthys calabaricus. The sequence goes on from NC_041397.2 coordinate 15,634,969, forward strand.
ACACCCGCCCTGAAAGAGTTAATCACATCTGAATTGTTTGATTTGTAATTTTAATCAGTGGAGCAGAAGGAAAAATCAAGGAAATAAAATCAGGAGTGGTCTCCCCTTGACTTTCTTGTATACTCCGATATGGGGATGGATATTAGAGGAGTAAACCACAAGACAGTGATTATATTTTTATATTATGTACATTAAAGAATCATCAACAACAAATCAATAATATATTGAGCAATTATTATAAAAGTAAAGTTGAATAACTCGGACTATGCGCTTGCATGAGTAAAAGGTAAAGTACCACTCTGGTTAGTGGAAATAGCCCAAAAGTTGATAGAAATCTACGTTTTGTACCTAATACTTGTATGCAAAATTTGGTTGACCGAAGTGAAAGCATACTCAAGTTATCGTGTTTACATACACACACAAACATAATTCCAAAAATGGTATTTTCCGACTCGGGAATGTCTAAAACGTCAAGATTCATTAAAATCTTGAAATTGAATTTTTGGACGATTACAATACTTAATCCCTATACTTCGTATACAAGAAAGTAAAAATGTGTCTTTGTCCCAAACATGGAGAGCACTGTAGCTACTTCACATGTCCTACCCTGGGATAGGATGAATTCTTACCCTTGTCAGACTTTTAGTGCAATTCCTAGAAGTAATTCTGAGATGTTTGATGAATACGGGCACTGGACCAGGTAAGTGTGAAATTCTATTAAAAGACCATATCGAAGAAGTCTGTTTGTATATAACTATTCCTGTTCTTTGGGCATTCTCCACGAAATCTCTTCCATCCATCCATCCATTTTCCAACCCGCTGAATCCGAACACAGGGTCACGGGGGTCTGCTGGAGCCAATCCCAGCCAACACAGGGCACAAGGCAGGGAACCAATCCTGGGCAGGGTGCCAACCCACCGCAGGACACACACAAACACACCCACACACCAAGCACACACTAGGGCCAAGTTTGAATCACCAATCTCTTTTATTCAAATATAAGGGGGCCTTAGTCAGATTACTAACCAACATTTCTCTCCTTTGAAGGTGATCGCAGCAGAAGGTGAAATGAATGCATCCCGTGCCTTAAAAGAGGCTGCTATGGTAATGGCCGACGCACCTTCGTCCCTGCAGCTCCGCTACCTGCAGACTTTAACGGAGATAGCCTCAGAAAGGAATTCCACCATTGTGTTCCCAATTCCCATTGACTTCATGGCATCCTTTATGAAAAATAAATGAGAGCGAAATCTGCATCAGCGATTAATCTGGAACTACGAATATTGAGATTAAACATGTGAATAAAGATTTACTGTATAAAGAGTTCTTTTTAAGTAAATTCTGTAATGTGTAAAAGAGCATCAGCTCTATTCAGGTTAGTAAAACTATAAGAAAAGCTATTGCATTAAAAAAAAAAGGACATAATGGATATAATAGGCTTTCTTTGTTTAGGGTTCTTGGTTTGAACAATACCAGTCTATCAGCGAACTAAAAATGTATTAAAGCCAGAAAAGTGACATTACGTGGTAGTTTACGTCTGGCACACGTGTTAGCATTAAGTTTGTACGGGCCATTTGGATTATTTCCGCAACAGCTGTCTTGTTTTCACAGGTTTTCGAAAAGATTAGCAAGCCCCATTGGCGTAGTAGGCAGTATAGGATGACAAAAGGTGGCAGATCACCTGATGGTGAGAAGGATGAGGGGGTTTTGGAGGAAGGGGTGATTCGATAGTGAAGTCAATAGTGAGAGAAGTAGCTAACTGGGATTGGTTGGATGATCTTAAATAATGGAAGAAGATCTGTTTTCCACTTCAAAAATAAAAATCTGCTCTGTGTAAGTATACTTTACAATGGCTTTGCGTGCTTGCACCCAATTTTTACTGTCTTAGACGCAATTTCAGATTATCAGTGGTGTCTTTAACATGTGCCTTCTGCTGTGGCTCACCCATAGCCATTGCATAGACATTTAGGTCTTTAAGCATATTCATTAATTTTCCAACCAGGTCATGGGGGCAACAGTCGTAGTACTGTGGCCCATATGTCCTTTTCCCCAGCCATACTTGTCAACTCATACTGTGGCTATCCAAAGGTGTTCTCATGCCATCTGGGAGAATTACCTCAATTGGTGGAGGGTCAGTGGCTCTACTCCAAGCCTGTCTCCGATGTCTGTGCTTCTCATCTATAAGGTAGAGCCCAGCCACCTTGCAGAGAAACCTCAGTTCGGCCGTTTGTACTCTGTTGAAGTAACCCTCGAGGAAGACAGGAATAGTTCAATCAATTAGTCCTTATTCAGTCACCGGTGAGTACATAGGATTCATGCGTTTCAAGGCAGAAGAGCGCAGATTTCCCTTTTTCTTCCCAACCTCTTCCACTTACTTCTCAAAAATCATATCGTTTACCTAAGCATTTCATCTTATATTGTACAAATCGGCAAACCGTTTCTGTTTTATGCACGTGTCAGATGGAGCCCAAAAGAAGGATAGATCATCTGTCCTGTGTCTAACAGACGCGTTCCTAAAAAGGAAGTTGTCCTCAGTCAGCTTACTGCACCCTGTCTTATGACAGACGCCTGTATGTACAACCTGCCGTTAGAGAAAAACAGCTTTATCAGCTTTTAACCCTTAGTAGTTTTCAAGCAGTTAAATTTTCTTTCACAACTTGCAATCTCATTTTTTTACTCATTACCAGAAGCTCTTGACCATAGGTGAGGGTAGTGACATAGATCAACTGATAAATCGAGAGCTTTGACTTCTGACTCATTTTTTAGGTGAAGCTCTGTAGAACTTAGACACCAAGTAGTGTGGTAGATAGTTCGACTTTAGGGACTTCAAAAACTCGATTTGATGCTTTTTGGAAAAGCTAAGCGGATAGGACTGGCGAACTTTGTTGGGTTGAATGGCCTGTTCTAGTCCAGATTGTTCTAATGTTCTAACATTAGAAAAATTGTAATGTGAAAAAGCCATTCAGCCCAACCAGCTGGTCTGTCTTAGTCACCTAAATTGTCCAAAATAACATCCGGTTCCCTAAAGCCTTACTCTTCACCACACTACTTGGTAATTTACTCCATGTGTCTATGCTTCTTTGTGTCTTCATTAACTGATCACCATTACGTACTCATACAGTCTGCCTTTCCTGTTCAGAATCTTGGACAAGATGCAGTTCTATCGCAGGTCTCTTTTCACTGTGCCACCACTCCATACTTCATATACGATCCTTAAATTCAAATGTCAGGGTTCCCATCCTAAGTAACTAGATAAGCCCTAACTCAGACTTTGTTCATCCAACAACGTATCGTGCACAGCGTATTACAGCCTCCCGTGGCTCTAGTGGCCTCCTTTCTGCTTATTCCTTATATACAGTAGGTATCATACTACCAGGGTTCATAGTGACCCCAAATACTAAACTGATTTTTTTCTAAATGAGAGAAGGCTTTTTAGACAAGTGTACTTGCATACATTTTCCAGTAGGATGTGGCAAGGAGCCTGAGCTGGTTCTGGGTAAAGAAAGCTTAAGGCACGCTGAAATGGATGATTGTCTATCTTGGAGCACCATCATTCACACACAGCCATTCTACCTTGCAAGGCCTTCTTACGTCACACTCTTTCACACTTGGACCAGTCCATCTGCAGCGGGTCGTTCAGCTGTGGAAAGACACTTGTTGGATCATATGGAGAGCCATAACTGGAGATACTGAGCTGAGGTTCCGGGCACCATCAAGTCACCCTCTAATTGCATGCATTATCAAAGTTCTTTAATGTAGTTCAAAATGATGAGGTGCCAGAACTTATCCTGGCAGCAGTGGATTTCATTCAGGAATCCACACTGAATGGAGCAACAGCCTTTATGTGAAACATTTTGGTAATGCAGGTCTCACGTAATTTTTATATTCTTGTTATGTTAACTGAATTGCACTGAGCCATCAAATTCATAAGAACCACAAGCAGGGAGCCATCTGTAATAAGTGGCCATTATGGATGTGCTAATTAAAGTGAATGACAACGTGGATGAAGAAGGAATGTTTATTTTTTTATTTTTATAGTTATTGATTTATTTTCAATTAGTATTGTATCCTTTCATTTTCAAATAATATGCCATTGCTAATTCTGAAAGTCAAATAATTCTTGTGTGTTCATTCACTCTATGCCATATATTATGAAAGAGTTTGCCTTTATATGAGTATTCTGTATTTAGGCATTTTAAAGAACACAAAGTGCTTGTTTGTATTGTTAGGACTAATAGTTGTGAATTGTAAATATCTTGTTAATTTAAAAATCAATCGGTGGTGACATATTATGAATGTTTCAGTAACAAATATGAACTACAATAGAGTTAAATGAACATATTTCATAACCTCTGGGATTTTAATACTCTATATAGAAGTTTGAATGTTTATTTTTTAGTTTTTTAAATGAATTACTTTCTTTTATTACTATGTGTATTGAAAATGTATTTTATTTTTTTTGGCAGACATCAAATTGTTTTTCTTTTCTAATTTTCTTTTCTAAATTTCATGTATTTTTTTTTCTTTGCATGCTATTAAAAGAAAATGAAGTAAATGAAAATGTGATTTCAAAATAAAATCTATTACGGTAATTGGTATAGTAAATCAAGAATGAACAAAGAAGGAGAAGTCCCATCCAGCTCCTTGAACATTGAAATGAGATTTATCTATAAATTTTAAACTGTAACGAGTTGTCTTTCTGTCACACAAAAACTCGCAAACCTCTGACCTTCGATTCATCATCTTGGTGTCGATTGACAGTTTATGCTGTGATAGTCAGTATGTAATGGATCAATAGATGTTTAATGCAAGGGGATGCACAAATCAGTGTGTTTCTTCATGTCGGTCCCAAGCCTGGATAAATTGGGAGGGTTACGTCAGGAAGGGCATCCAGTGTAAACTTTTGCCAGATCAACATGCAGAAAACAATACAAATTTCCATACCGGATCGGTCGAGCCACCAGTACTGTTAGCGAACAGGGTGCTGGTGGAAATTGGGCTACTGTTGGCTGAAGAAGAAGAAGAGATATGACCGGAGGAAAGAGAGGAGGAAGGTAAAGAGAGTGGAACTGAGGGTAGGAACTTTGAACATTGGCAGTATGACTGGTAAGGGGAGAGAGTTAGCAGATATGATGGAGAGAAGGAAGGTTGATATATTGAGCGTGCAAGAGACTAAATGGAAGGGGAGTAAGGCCAGGTGGATCGGGGGTGGATTCAAATTGTTCTATCATGGTGTAGATGGGAGGAGAAATGGGGTAGGAGTTATTCTGAAGGAACAGTATGTCAAGAGTGTTTTAGAGGTGAAAAGAGTGTCGGACAGAGTAATGATTATGAAGCTGGAAATTGGAGGTGTGATAATGAATGTTGTTAGTGCATATGCCCTGGAAGTTGGGTGTGCAATGGGTGAGAAAGAATATTTCTGGAGTGAGTTGAAGTGATGAACAGTGTACCCAAGGGACAGAAAATGGTGATTGGAGCAGATTTCAATGGACATGTTGGTGAAGGGAATAGAGGAGACGAGGAGGTGATGGGAAGGTATGGTGTCAAGGAGAAAAATAAAGAAGTTCAGATGATTGTGCATTTTGTGAAAAGGATAGACATGTCTCTGGTGAATACATATTTTAAGAAGAGGGAGGAACATAGGATGACGTATAAGAATGGAGGAAGATGCACACAGGTAGATTACATCCTATGCAGAAGAGTCGATCTGAAGGAGACTAAAGACTGCAAAGTGGTGGCAGGGGAAAGTGTAGTTAGTCAGCATAGGATGGTGGTCTGTAGGATGACCTTGGAGATCAAGAAGAGTAAGAGAGTGAGGCAGAGCCAAGGATCAAATGGTGGAAGTTGAAAAAGGAAGACTGCAAGATTGAGTTTAGGGAGGAGGTGAGACAGGCACTGTGTGGCAGTGAAGAATTACCAGACAGCTGGGAAACTACAGCAGATGTACTAAGGATTACAGCAAGAAGGGTGCTTGGCGTGACATCTGGACAGAGGAAGGAGGAAAAGGAAACCTGGTGGTGGAATGAGGAAATACAGGAGAGTATACAGAGGAAGAGGATGGCAAAGAAGAAGTGGGATTGTCAGAGAGATGCAGAAAGTAGACAAGAGTACAAGGAGATAAGGCATAAGGTGAAGAGAGAGGTGGTGAAGGCTAAAAAAAAGGCGTATGATGAGTTGTATGAGAGATTGGATACTAAGGAGGGAGAAAAGGACGAGTGGGCTACAGAGAGGGACCGAGCTGGGAAAGATGTGCAGCAGGTTATGGTGATAAAGGATAAAGATAGAAACGTACTCTCAAGCGAGGAGAGTGTATTGAGCAGATGGAAAGAGTACTTTGAGAGGCTGACGAATGAAGAGAACAAGAGAGAGAAGAGGCTGGATGATGTGGAGATAGTGAATCAGGAAGTGCAACGGATTAGCAAGGAGGAAGTAAGGAAAGCTATGAAGAGGATGAAGAATGGAAAGGCCGTTGGTCCAGATGATATACCTGTGAAAGCATGGAGGTGTTTAGGAGAGATGGCAGTTGAGTTTTTAACCAGATTGTTTAATCGAACCTTGGAAAGTGAGAGGATGCCTGAGGAGTGGAGAAGAAGTGTACTGGTGTCGATATTTAAGAATAAGGGGAATGTGCAGAGCTGTAGTAACTACAGGGGGATAAAATTGATGAGCCACAGCATGAAGTTATCGGAAAGAGTAGTAGAAGCTCAGTTAAGAAGTGAGGTGATGATTACTGAGCAAAAGTATGGTTTTATGCCAAGAAAGAGCACCACAGATGTAATGTTTGCTCTGAGGGTGTTGATGGAGAAGTTTAGAGAAGGCCAGAAGGAGTTGCATTGTGTGTTTGTGGACCTGGAGAAAGCATATGACAGGGTGCCTGGAGAGGAGTTGTGGTATTGTATGAGGAAGTCAGGAGTGGCAGAGAAGTATGTAAGAGTTGTACAGCATATGTGCAAGGGTTGATAGTGGTGAGGCTGTGGTAGGAGTGACAGATACATTCGATGTGGAGGTGGGATTACATCAGGGATCGGCTCTGAGCCCTTTCTTATTTGCAATGGTGATGGACAGGCTGACAGATGAGATTAGACAGGAGTCCCCGTGGACTATGATGTTTGCTGTTGACACTGTGATCTGTAGCAATAGTAGGGAGCAAGTTGAGGAGACCTTAGAGAGGTGGAGATATGCTCTCGAGCGGAGAGGAATGAAGGTCAGTAGGAACAAGACAGAATTCATGTGTGTGAATGAGAGGGAGGTCAGTGGAATGGTGAGGATGGTGGGAGTAGAGTTGGCGAAGTTGGATGAGTTTAAATACTTGGGATCAACAGTGCAGAGTAATGGGGATTGTGGAAAAGAGGTGAAGAAAAGAGTGCAGGCAGGGTGGAATGGGTGGAGTGTCAGGAGTAATTTGTGACAGACGGGTATCAGCAAGAGTGAAAGGGAAGGTCTACAGGATGGTAGTGAGACCAGCTATGTTATATGGGTTGGAGACGGTGGCACTGACCAGAAAGCAGGAGACAGAGCTGGAGGTGGCAGAGTTAAAGATGCTAAGATTTGCATTGGATGTGACGAGGATGGACAGGTTTAGAAATGAGGACATTAGAGGGTCAGCTCAAGTTGGACGGTTGGGAGACAAAGTCAGAGAGGTGAGATTGCACTGGTTTTGACATGTGCAGAGGAGAGATGCTGGGTATATTGGGAGAAGGGTGCTAAGGATAGAGCTGCCAGGCAAAAGGAAAAGAGGAAGGCCTAAGAGAAGGTGTATGGATGTGGTGAGAGAGGACATGCAGGTGATGGGTGTGACAGAGCAAGATGTAGACGACAGGAAGAGATGGAACAAGATGATCTGATTTGGCAACCCCTAACAGGAGCAGCCGAAAGAAGAGAAGAAGATGTTTAATGCACTGTATAATAGATAGCACTTTATTTATCCCCTTGTGATATTTGGCTTTTTACATAACCTCTTTAAACTAGGGGGCTCCGCCCCCTGCTCGCTTCGCTCGCCAACCCCTGGTGTTGGGAATGACAAAGAGCGTGATGTATGAATGAGATATAGAATAGTGTGACGGTGTAGATGATGCAAATAGAAAGCAAACAATAAAGTGTGTGGCACAGTGTAAAGGTTTATTGGAAAATTTCTTTGTACACGCCGTTTAAGTGTAAAAGGTAATTCCAGGTCAGAACTTGTAAGGTCAATGAAGATGGTCATTATCGTGATCAGAGTCAACTTTGTCAGAGCTTAGAAAGAGTTGTGTCTCTCCAGGAAGTAATGGAATGACTTGGGTATTTATGTTTTCCACATTAATATTTTTTGGACATAATATAGTGCGTTGTGTTAAAAGGGGCATTTGGTCTAATGAGATTGCTGTTCCAAATCTGTCTGTAACTAAGTCGTCGCAGATAAAGGCTTGAGGAATTGTAATAATATGTGGCTGAAGTCCATCTGTATTGGTGAGTGTACCATCTCTCAGTTGTAATAAGCAATTGTTATGATCTGGTTCTGGACATCGTATCTTTTTTACTAACTGTATCTTTTGAAAGCAATGTCAATTGTCTGCGTATTTTAAGGTGCACTGAACAATAGCTGAGTGCATGGCATCTGGAAGAATAGCTAATCACTGTTTAAAATCTCCTCCTAATAAAAGTACCTTTCCTCCAAATCGAATATTATTATTCATAAACGTTTGTAGAAGTTTATGAATGGTGTTGAGTAAGTGACTTCATGCCATTGTACATTCATCAATAAACAACATTTTTTGAAGACGGATGTCACGTGCAGTGCCCACCGTTAATGTTCATAGTGGATACCGATTTGTAGGATCTAATGCAGTTGATAAAGATTTCACTTTCAGGTACATCGTCAGTTAGAATCTTCTGTAGATATTCAGTATATAAATGTAAAGAAGGCAGTCTAATTTGACCCTTTTGACAACAACGTCTAAATGAATTACTTGTATTGCCAGTTGTTTCTTCAGGGAAGTGAACTGAATGACAATGATTGCAAATGACATTCATTAATCGGAATGAATTTTTCCAGGGTATGTTTTGCTTGTGCCGTTTGAGAGGCGCGTTGTTGCATATGTAGTATTTGGGACGTGTTGTTTTGGAGCTGTAATCGATTTGCCTGTGCTGTGTGAGACGCCCGTTGTAGCCTTCCTTGCCGTTAACGTATGTCTGAGACGGGAGGTGTTTCGTTTTGAATCCGTGCCTGTTGCGATGCAGCACTTTGATTGATAGATTGCGTAATGTGGATCTAGGATGTAGATTTGTGCATATTTGCGTTGTTGATTTGTTTCAGGGTGCACTGTTCCAATGCGATGCAGTATTTGTGCACATATGGGAAAGCAGTATGGGCCATTGCCTTTTGGTGGCCTGATATTTACTAAAAGCAAATGAACTATTGTAGGATCTAACGCAGTTCATAAAGTTTTTACTTTTAGGTACATCGTTAGTTAGAAGCTGTAGTTGAGCTTTGCGTTTTTGGAGTCGAGACATTTTTTCTTTTAGAAATATGGATAAGTAATAAGAAGTATTGCACTCACTGTTAATATGGAGACTTTTCTGCGGTTGAACGGTTAATAGTGCCTTATGGTAATGAGATCCACCTATGCTGCATAGCCGTCTATTTTGTTGTTTCTTTCATGTTCGTGTGTTTGTTCCTGTTATCCTTTCCTTTTCGTTTTGTACCCGTGACCGTGTATTCATGACTTGTTTCAATATGTTTCCTTTTCTGCAGTTGAACGGTTAATAGTGCTTTATTGTAAGGAGATCCACCAATGCTGACACCTATGCTGTCTAGTGTGAAGGTGCTGACGTTCACTTTAGAATATGTGGCTTTGGGTGTGACTTCTTATGGATGTGGGGGGGGGGGGGGTTGTTGAGGATTGTTGTCGCGCGAGCGTCTTCTTTCTTTTTGTGTTCCTGTGTCTTGTTGAATCCCCCTCTTGGTGTGTGTCCCGTCCCTCACTTGTAGGGTCTGTGGGGTGGTTTTGTGTTCTTTTTTTTGTGTTCCATGGGCTTGTTGAAGCCCCCTCTTGGTGTGTGTCCCGTCCGGTGCCTGTAGGGGGGGGGGGGGGGGGGGGGTGTGCCTTGCTGTTGTGTGCGAGCCTCTTTTTTTTTTTTTTTCGGGTCTAGTTTCGTGTGCAATGTGTTTCGTGCTTTTCCTGCGTTTGACTTTGCGCCTCATTTCTCCTTTTTGTATGTGCTCACTCCTTTTTTCTGTGGTCTTGTCCGCCACTCGCGGCCCCTCATCCGCCTTTGTCGCCCTCTTTTCTCCGCCTTTCTCCGACTCTCGCGGACTCTTTTTGCGCCTGCGCCTCTCGCGGCCCCTCATCCGCCTCTCTCGCCCTCTTTTGTCCGCCTTTCTCGGCTCCTCAGCCGACTCTCGCGGACTCTTTTTGCGCCTGCGCAGTACGTCTTTTTGCAGCTACGGCCCATGGCCGGATGTGCCTGCGTCCATCATCCGGTTTAGCATTCTCGGTTAGTAATATGGATAAACACATAAATAGATAAGTAAATATATATACACTCACAATATGGTCTGAACAAACATCAGAATAACTAAAAAGGAAGAAAAATTTTAAAAGAAAAGTCCCAGTCCCAGGTGTATTGCTGCTGGTATAAAGGACACCCAGCCACGTTTTTGACACATGTCTGCTGAACGATTCATTGTCTGAAAGTCCTCAGTTTTGTGTGCAGCATTGTTAACTTGATGGGCCTCTCAGCCCAGCACACTGCAACATAGAACATCTCACTGGTCATCACAGTTATAGAAGATGTGAAAGATGTCACTTCCCATATTAAAGGAATGCAATCTCTTCAGGAAGAAGAGCCTGCTCTTCCAAGACCAGTTCAACCAGTCATTTATGTGAACCCTTAAGCCCTTGTAGGAGCCGACCACCTCTAAATCCATTCCTTGAATGGTGAGCGGACATAGAGGCTCTTGGTGCAGCAAAAGATGTGGAGAATTCTCTTTGCTCCAAGAAACAAACTTCTTCACTGACTCCTCTCCTCTGTCTCATCCACTTTATCAATATATCCCATAAGTGCAAAATCATAGGAGAATTTCTACAAGTGACATGACCTGCTGTTATACTGTATTTTTAATCTGAGGTCTACAGACTGAAGAGAAAATGACATGGGCTTGTTCCTTGTGGAGCTCGAATGTTGCTCACACAGACCTTGAGTCTCACAGACTGAGGTTTTGTCATCAGTCAACCTGTCCATCACCATTGCAAATAAGGAAGGGCTCAGAGCCGATCCCTAATGTAATCCCATCTCCACGTTGAATGAATCAATCACACCTACCGCAGACCTCACCACTGTCACACTACCCTCGTACATATCCTGTACAACTCTTACGTACTTCTCTGCTACTCCCGACTTCCTCATACAATACAACAGCTCCTCTCAAGGCATGGCTGCTCTCAGATACTAATTTAGGATCCTGAGGTGGTTCGTCATGTGGTGGGTGCGTTAACACAGAGTATCAGCGCCATTCATTATCAACTCCTGCTGCTCTTTTTCCATCGTGATGTAAAACTTGACGTTCTTGAATAGATAATTTGCTTTTCTGCCTTGCCATTATAACTGACTGTGTTGAAGAGCAAGTTAGCACTGTGAATGTCAGGCGGTGGTACAGAGAGAGGATGTACGCAGTAGGAGTAATGATCGAGCAATGAGTGGTGTGGAGGGGAGTGGTCAAGGCTGAATAATGTGAACACAACAGAAAACTTTTTTAACGTAATAAAGAGATAATCAAGTCCCTAGAGCATGCAGGCTCAGAATGAGTGCAGATGTGTGCATGATCACGCTGCTCTGGGGTTGATTGCAGTGCTTATCGGATTGCACACTCACATGCAAATGCGAGCAGATCAGTTACATGCCACATTCTCATTTTGGAGATGGCTGAGGGACACATCTGTGCCCAATTAAGACAACATAATAGGAGCCGGCATGGCAGAGGTGGGTGACTACAAAAGAGAAAGAAAAGAGAGAGAAAAACAAAGGAACAGAGAAATAAAAGAAGACAGACTTATGTTGAGGTGAGAGAGAGTTGCAGGATCAAGGGAGCCCATGCTAGAGGAACGGAGGCAGGTGGTTGAGTGCGAACCCCAAGGAGAGGAGGCTGGGGCTGAAGGGATGCTCCTATTGAGTAATACTGAGGAGTAGGAGTGAGCCGTTATGCAGTGTGCCCCACGGACACCGAGGGACTGGAGACGTGAGTGTGGCTCAGTGTGGTTCCCCAGGATACTGAGGGATGACTGCACCTGTCAGAAGGATGTCTCCTTTGCTGCAGAATCCCATGCGGGGTGAGCAGAGGACATGTTTGGGCGGAGTGGTGGCTCTGAGGCTAAGGATCTGCGCTGGTATCCCGAAGGTTGCCGGTTCGAATCCCTGTCACTGCCAAAAAGGCCACTGCTCTGCTGGGCCCTTGAGCAAGGCCCTTAACCTGTAATTGCTCCAGGGGCGCTGTACAATGGCTGACCCTGCGCTCTGACCCCAAGGGGTATGCGAAAACTACCAAATTCCTAATACAAGAAATTGTATAAGGCGAAACAAAGACCAAAAATGTTGTGTCTCAAGGGAAGCAATGGGACTTATGAGTTTTTAAGAACTATCTCTGGATTTTTAACCTTTTAGTATTTATGGAACTGATTTTAACTTCCATGGTCACTTTATTTTTGGATTTATTTATTTTTTGGAGACTTTGATTGAACTTGCACCACACTCTTGGAACCATTTACACTGTTTTTCTTTTAGACAGACAGATAGATAGATAGATAGATAGATAGATAGATAGATAGATAGATAGATAGATAGATAGATAGATAGATAGATAGATAGATACTTTATTAATCCCAAGGGGAAATTCACATACTCCAGCAGTACCTTACTGATACAAAAAACAATATTAAATTAAAGATTGATAATAATGCAGGTAAAAAAAAAAAAAAAGACAATAACTTTATATAATGTTAACGTTTACCCCCCCGGGTGGAATTGAAGAGTCGCATAGTTTGGGGGAGGAACGATCTTCTCTGTCTGTCAGTGGAGCAGGACATTGACAGCAGTCTGTCGCTGAAGCTGCTCCTCTGTTCAGTGGATGCAGTGGATTTTCCATAATTGATAGGAGCCTGCTTAGCGCCCGTCGCTCTGCCACAGATGTCAAACTGTCCAGCTCCATGCCAACAATAGAGCCTGCCTTCCTCACCAGTTTGTCCAGGTGTGAGGCGTCTTTCCTCTTAATGCTGCCTCCCCAGCACACCACTGCGTAGAAGAGGGCGCTCACCACAACTGTCTGATTGAACATCTGCAGCATCTTATTGCACATGTTGAAGGACGCCAGCCTTCTAAGGAAGTATAACCGGCTCTGTCCTTTCTTAAACAGAGCATCAGTATTGGCAGTCCAGTCTAATTTATCATCCAGCTGCACTCCCAGGTATTTATAGGTCTGCACCATCTGCACACAGTCACCTCTGATGATCACGGGGTCCATGAGGGGTCTGGGCCTCCTAAAATCCACCACCAGCTCCTTGGTTTTGCTGGTGTTCAGGTGTAGGTGGTTTGAGTCGCACCATTTAACAAAGTCATTGATTAGGTTCCTATACTCCTCTTCCTGCCCACTCCTGATGCAGCCCACGATAGCAGTGTCATCAGCGAACCTTTGCACGTGGCAGGACTCCGAGTTATATTGGAAGTTCGATGTATATAGGCTGAACAGGACCGGAGAAAGTACAGTCCCCTGTGGCGCTTCTGTGTTGCTGACCACAATGTCAGACGTGCAGTTCCCAAGATGCACATACTGAGGTCTGTCTTTAAGATAGTCCACGATCCATGCCACCAGGTATGAATCTACTCCCATCTCTGTCAGCTTGTCCCTAAGGAGCAGAGGTTGGATGGTGTTGAAGGCACTAGAGAAGTCTAGAAACATAATCCTTACAGCACCACTGCCTCTGTCCAAGTGAGAGAGGGATCGGTGTAGCATATAGATGATGGCATCCTCCGCTCCCACCTTCTCCTGATATGCAAACTGCAGAGGGTCGAGGGCGTGTTGAACCTGTGGCCTCAGGTGGTGAAGCAGCAGCCTCTCCATGGTCTTCATCACATGTGATGTCAGAGCAATAGGCCGGAAGTCATTCAGCTCACTAGGACGTGATACCTTTGGGACTGGGGTGATGCAAGATGTTTTCCAAAGCCTTGGGACTCTCTCCTGTTCCAGGCTCAGGTTGAAGATGCGCTGTAGAGGACCCCTCAGCTCCGATGCACAGACCTTCAGCAGTCGTTGCGATACTCCATCTGGACCCGCTGCTTTGCTGGCACGAAGTCTCCTCAGCTCTCTGCTCACTTGTGCTGTTGTAATTATGGGTGGGGATGTCTCTCCTATGCTGGTATCAGCAGAAGGATGTGTGGAGGGTGCAGTACTCCGAGGTGAGAGTGAGAGTGGGTCAGGGTGGTCAAACCTGTTAAAGAAGTTGTTCATTTGGTTTGCTCTCTCCACGTCTCTCTTGATGGTGGTACCTCGCTTTGAGCTGCAGCCAGTGATGATCTTCATCCCATCCCACACTTCCTTCATGCTGTTATTCTGCAACTTCTGCTCCAGCTTTCCCCTGTACTGCTCCTTCACCACCCTGAACTGGACTCGGAGTTCCTTCTGCATGCGCTTGAGCTCATGCTGATCAACGCCTTTTAAAAGCCCTTTTCTTCTGGTTCAAAAGGCCCTTGATGCCACTTGTAATCCATGGCTTGTTGTTAGCATAGCAGCGTACAGTTCTTACTGGAACTACAATGTCCATACAGAAGTTGATGTAGTCAGTAGTGCAGTCAACAACTTCCTCAATGTTCTCACTATGTAATCCCTGCAGATTATCCCAGTCTGTAGTTCCAAAACATTCTCTCAGAGCCTTCTCAGCCTTTGGGATTTCAATAAAAGTACTCTTATTTTTTTGTATCTACCTCTTGCTGGTATGTGTGTATCCTCATTTACATGGCTCATCTCTGTTCATGACTATCGACAGCTAGGGGTTCAAGAGGCTCCCAAATGCAACAGGGAGCATGGAGCCAGCTGGGACCATCACTCACCTTCATGGACCACGAGCAACCATCTCAGACTTTCACTCCAACTCCTTCCTGGGCACCATGCCTTTGTTTGGATGCTGCCACGTCTGGTCCCCTTCCTTCCGCTTACTCCTTTGGCTTCTTTCCCTCTCGCCAGCTCTGCTGTGAGTACAGCCACCACCCAGAACTCCTCCAGCTATCCACACTGCTCTCAGTACACAAATCAGCAGTGTGGTACTGTCAAACTCATTCTTCCCCAATTAACCTCTCCAGTCCTTTTCAAAAAAATTACAGGAACACTTTGAAACACATCAGATCTCAATGGGAAAAAAATCCTGCTGGATATCTCTGCTAATATGGACTGATATGGTAATGTGTTAGGAATGAAAGGATGGCACATCGTTTGATGAAAATGAAAATGATCAACCTACAGAGGGCTGAATTCAAAGACACTCCAAAAATCAAAGTGAAAAAATGATGCAGCAGGCTAGTCCATTTTGCCGAAATTTCATTGCAGCAACTCCAAATTGTACTCAGTAGCTTGTATGCATGCCTGACAATGTCGTGGGCTGGGGGGGCATGCTCCTAATTAGATGACGGATGGACCAGGGTATCACTGAGCTCCTGGATAGTCTGAGGTGTAACCTGGCAGATGGACTGAAACATAATGCTCCAGAGGTGCTCTATTGGATTGAGATCAGACGAGCATGGGGGTCAGTCAATGGTATCAATCCCTTCATCCTCCAGGAACTGTCTGCATACTCTTGCCTCATAAGGCTGGGCATTGTCGTGCACCAGGAGGAACCCAAGACCCACTGCACCAGCATAGAGTCTGACAAAGGGTCTAAGGATTTCATCCCAATACCTAATGGCAGTCAAGGTCCACTGTCTAGCCTGTAGAGGTCTGTGTGTCCCTCCATGGATATGCCTCCCCAGACCATCACTGACCCACCACCAAACCGGTTCTGCTGAACGATGTTACAGGCAGCATAACATTCTCCATGGCTTCTCCAGACCCTTTCACGTCTGTCACATGTGCTCAGGGTGAACCTGCTCTCATCTGTGAAAAGCATGCCCTGTGCCAGTGGTGGACCTGCCAATTCTGGTATTTTATGGCAAATGCTTATCGAGCTCCACGGTGCTGGGCAGTGAGCATGGGGCCCACTAGAGAATGTTGGGCCCTCAGGACACCATCTTGAAGTCTGTTTCTGATTGTTTGGTCAGAGACATTCACATCAGTGGCCTGCCTGCTGGAGGTCATTTTGTAAGCTCTGACAGTACTCATCCTGTTCCTCCTTGCCCAAAGGAGCACATACCAGTCAGTTCTGTTGATGGGTTAAGGACCTTCTACGGTCCTGTCCAGCTCTTCTAGATTAACTGCCTGTCTCCTGGAAACTCATCCATGCTCTTGAGACAGTGCTGGGAGACACAGCCAACCTTCTGGCAATGGCACGTATTGATGTGCCATCCTAGAGAAGTTGGACTACCTGTGCCACCTCTGTAGGGTCCAGGTATGGCCTCATGCTACCAGTAGTGACATTGACCATAGCCAAATGCAAAACGAGTGACAAAGCAGATGAGGAGGAAAAAATGTCAGTGGCCTTCACCTGTTAAACCATTCCTGTTTTGGGGGTTGTCTCATTGTTGCCCCTCTAGTGCACCAAAGCAGCTGAAACTGATGAACAAGCCCCTCTATTACTTAACTGACCAGATCAATAGCCCACAAACCCACACGATATACTCGGATTAAAAAGTGTTCCTTTAATTTATTTGAAAAATATATTTTTATTACCCTGTATAAGCCACAGACCACCATTATTTTCTCAAGTTAAAGTCTGGAGAGTTGAGAAGAGATGGGCCTCTTGATAAGAAGGGGAATGTAAACCCTTGGGTTGTAAATAATTGTCCAGCGCTGGGAAAGAAGTGAGTACAGGTAGTCTTGTCAAACAGATATGATGGACAACAAATAGTTTGACACCCACCCAGGTAAGAGATAATGGTAGATTAATTAGGAGGCAGAATTTGAGGAGTGAAATATTGTGGAGTCAGATGAAAATGAATAATGACTTGTGTGATAAGGACTGTAATAAATGTAAGAGTTGCTTTTAGTTGTTTGTTATTTGTCCCATCTTAAACGAGTCTGTGTGCGTGCCATACAATAAAGGTTAATTCTGCTGTCTGTTCTGAAGTCTCCGCGTGCCTTCATAGGAGCTGACAACGCCTATGCGGCTTCAACATTGGACACCCCTGCTTTAATATCATGGATGTCATGGTATAAACATGCTGACGGTTCCATTCCACATTCCTTGATAGAACATTTAAAAACTTTGCAATAGTTAGTTTGCATTCCAGGCAGGCCCTAGTGTCGGGTTTCATTTTTAGTTTTCAATTCCTTTCCGTCTTCAACTTCTGATTCTTGTTTTGTCCCTTATAGTCTCGTAGCCTGTTTGCATGACTTTATGGATCTGCCTTGGCTTTGTCTCTCACTATGCCTTGTGTTATCATTTCCTGGTTATTATTTCTTCTCTCAATAATCCGTGTCACTCTGTATGTCACAACATGTTATCTTTCACTTAGATTTCCCAATCACTCATCGCATTTCTGTGTTTTCTAAATTCTGCATTCTCCAGCTTAAAAATATTGCCAAATGAAGGTGGTGTCCAAGATGCCTGGGCTTGCTCATTCATGTGTCTCAATCTTTTGTAATTCTTTGTGATCAGACTGAGTAAATCTTTCACTCAGTGGTCAATGCTTAATTCAAAACATGACAGCAAAGGTCAACCTGAGAAACATGGTCATATGGCCCGCGTTCTAAAACATATTCACTAGCTTCTAACTAAGATTAAATTTGATTTTAAAATAGACCCTCTTGAATGAAAAAAAAAAAAAAAAATCCTAAATGGTTTATTTCCCACTTGCAGTTGTTTCACTGCATATTCAAACCCTTTCACATTCCGCAGGCTTTATTATGCTGTAGATTTCATTCTAAATGGATAAGTCTGACATTTTTGACCATCAATCTACACTTAATAACTCATAATGAAAAAGTGAAAATATATTTTCCAAAGCATTTGCGAATTTATTAAAAATGAAAAGATTCATTTTACAATTACAACAATTACGTTCAAAATTCAACCTCTCAGCTACACATTTCTTTCACTATCTTCAAATTAGAAATTTTGTTAAACAGAAATTGCCCAATTTTCCCCACCTCGCACCCTCCACAATGCTGGAAAAAATACTGCTCAATGCAGAGGAATTAAACACCATTTCCGCATTACAGTAATCCCTCGCTATATCGCGCTTCGCCTTTCGCGGCTTCACTCCATCGCGGATTTTATATGTAAGCATATTTAAATATATATCGCGGATTTTTCGCTGCTTCGCGGGTTTCTGCGGACAATGGGTCTTTTAATTTCTGGTACATGCTTCCTCAGTTGGTTTGCCCAGTTGATTTCATACAAGGGACGCTATTGGCAGATGGCTGAGAAGCTACCCGGCTTACTTTCCTGTCTCTCTTGCGCTGACTTTCTCTGATCCTGACGTAGGGGGATTGAGCAGGGGGGCTGTTCGCACACCTAGACGATAAGGACGCTCGTCTAAAAATGCTGAAAGATTATCTTCACATTGCTATCTTTTGTGCAGCTGCTTCCTGAAACGACATGCTGCACAGTGCTTCGCATACTTAAAAGCTCGAAGGGCACGTATTGATTTTTCACTGTTTTGTTTTTCTCTGGCTCTCTCTCTCTCTCTCTCTCTCTCTCTCTCTCTCTCTCCCTGCTCCTGACGGAGGGGGTGTGAGCTGCCGCCTTCAACAGCTTTGTACCGGCGGTGCTTCGCATACTTAAAAGCAAACAGCCCTATTGATTTGTTTGCTTTCCTCTGTCTTTCTGACAGTCTCTGCTCCTGACGCGCACTCATTTGAAGAGGAAAATATGTTTGCATTCTTTTAATTGTGAGACGGAACTGTCATCTCTGTCTTGTCATGGAGCACAGTTTAAACTTTTGAAAAAGAGACAAATGTTTGTTTGCAGTGTTTGAATAACGTTCCTGTCTCTCTACAACCTCCTGTGTTTCTGCGCAAATCTGTGACCCAAGCATGACAATATAAAAATAACCATATAAACATATGGTTTCTACTTCGTGAATTTTCTTATTTCGTGGGTGGCTCTGGAACGCAACCCCCACGATGGAGGAGGGATTACTGTATATAAAATCTTATTAGAGTCCCAACCTTTCAAAGATCCTAGAGGACACTGGGAAGAAGATCTCTTAATCAATATATCAGAAAAGAAGTAGAAGGTAGCAAAGCAGAGAATTCACTCGAGCTCCATATGCGCAAAACATAGAATTATTCAACTAAAAATTATATATCGAGCTCAGCTATTTCGCTTAAAACTGTCCAAAATGTTTCCAGGGCAAGATCCAACCTGCGAACGCTGCAACCATGCTCCTGCCTCACTGGGTCACATGTTTTGGGCCTGCACCAAGCTAACATCATTTTGGACCAAAATTTTTAAATGCCTTTCAGACAGCCTTGGGGTCACAATCCCTCCTAATCCATTAACAGCTGTGTTTGGTGTTCTTCCAGACGGACTTGAAGTGGAGAAGGACAAGCAAACGGTGATTGCATTCACTACACTTTTGGCACACAGACTTATTCTGTTAAATTGGAAGAATCCTAACTCTCCTCTGATAAGTCAGTGGGAAACCGATGTTTTATATTATTTGAAACTGGAAAAAATCAAATTCTCAGTTACAGGATCTGTACAAAATTTTTTCAAAACCTGGCAGGATCTAATCAATATTATTTTAGAATAAGAGAAATAACTATTACCACATTTAATTCCCTTCTCCATTTCTTATTTACCTATATATATTTCTCCCTTTCTTTTGTTTATTGTTGCCTTATTAAAAAGCCCTAAACAATTCTCCTTTGGCTAAGCTCCCCTTCTCAGGGGTGGGGCTTGATTTGTCTTCAATTTTGTTTGGTTATAAATTGATCTATTTGTATGGAAAAATTAATATAAAAACTAATAAATACTTAAAAAAAATGAAAAGATTCAGAACCTTACTTCTGCACTTTGTAGAAGCCCCTTTGGCAACAATTCCAGCCTCAGGTCCTCTTGGTTAGTCTCTATGAGCCTTGGCAGTTATGCCATTCATCCAGACAAATCCTCTAAAGCTTTGTAAGATTGGATGGGAATAATCTGTAAATGGCCATCTTCAGGTGACTACACACATTCTGTGTGGTTTAAGTCTGGGCTTTGAATGGGCCACTGAAGCACACGTAACAGACTTGTCCCAAAGCCACTCTAGTGTTGTCTTGGCACTATGCTTCAAGGCATTGTAGTGCTGAAAGTTGTACTGTCACCCCAGTCTGAGGTGGTTTGCACTTTGGAGCAGGTTTTCTTCAAGGATCTCTCTGTATTTGGCACCATTCCTCAATTCTGATTAGTATCCCTGTCCCTGCGGGTGAAAAGCACCCTCATAGCATGATGCTGCCACCAGTAAGCTTCACCATGGGGATGGTATTAGGTAGGTGATCAGCATTACCTGGGCTTCGCCAGACATTGTGCCTGGAGTTCAGTTTTAGCCTCATCAGACCAGAGAATCTTTCTCTTGAGTCCTTTAAGCTGTCATATGCCTTTAACACTAGGAGGCACCATTGCTCAGCGTGATGGTATTGGGGTGGGGTGCTTGATCAACCTTCTCTATACAGCATGGTCCCGCACCTCCTCCTCAGTCAGACCCTTTTTTTTCCTTCAGATCTTTCTTTTAATTTATCCATCCACCTGTCCTTTGGCCTATCTAATTTTCTCTTCCCTTGGTGCTAAGGTGTCACCCGCTGAACTTGGGTCCCAGTCCAGTTGGTTCGCCGTGTGGTGGGTGTGGCAACATGTCATCAGCACATGCATCCAACCTCACCTGTACTTCCATGTCCATCACTCTTGTGCCCACAAATTCATTGTCTCTCCTCGTCACATGTCCTCACCACTTCAATCAACTTTCCTGTAATTTCTTAAATATACCCCCCACCCCCCAAAACCTGCCTCTAGCTTGTGCGGAGGTTGCCACAAGATTTATGTAGCAAGGAAGGTACTACACTTTTAAAATGAGGGATGGATAGAATCAGGCCAACAGCAAATCACCTACTCTATTTCCACCCTCCAACCCGAATATTAACAAAACCCAGGAAAATGCCCATAAAGATTAAACACACCAAACACACAAATAAATAAAATGTTAATTATTTGCTAGAATAACTACTTACAAACACAAAAAGTACTAAACAAACCACATGAACAAAACCTCACATGACAATATTTACAGTCCTGGAAAAAAGTCCTTACTGTAAGTGATGGAAATGATTCTGGAAATAGAAACTACGATTATCTAAATGATGGAAGGAAGTGTGGAACACTCCTATTCAATAAACTGCTTCCCAGAACATGGATAATGAAATACTAGTTTTCGGAGGCGCACCACTTCTCCGAGAGCATTGAAGGACTGGATTGGGAGGAAAAAGAAAACATAGCCATCCTTAAAACTGGTGGCCGAGCAGCATCCTTCTCCTCTACGAATGTCCAGTAACTGAAAGGCTTAGGAGCTGCTGCGGATGATGTTGATTGGAAAATGGCACATCCTTGCAGTGGTGCTTGAAACTGCAACTCCCAGCAGTTCCTGCAATGGCTCTGATTGGTCATCTGCTGAGGGTGCAGGGCTGTTGGGTACAAAGAGGCCAGCACGACATTTAAAAGGGGGTGAGTGTTACCACGAAAGAGAGAAGTATTTAGTGTTTCGTGTCTAAATTTTCTGTCTGTCAACTTCCGCTGTGATACCTGTGCCTTCTCATTTTGTCTTGGATCATCTCTGTGTCGGGGTCCGGATCGTCTACTGTCTGCCTGTTACGTGAGGACTGTACAGTATGTGGATTTATGGCCATCCTGTGAAGAAAGGAGCGGTCCTGAACTTGTCCACCTGTCTTCATCATTTCAGGAACTACTGGTAGGACTATCTTTACATTCCCATACAACGTGCAGATCTCTGGACTATTTATCTTCATCTTTACATTACATCAGTTGCCATTTTTTCATGGACTTTACTATGTGTGGTTATCGTTGTGGTTTGTTTTCGTTTTGATTGTACATCACCGTAAAGGGAACTGAGGTGGGATCATTGTTTTCATTTATTATTAATACAATCTTTATTTGCTGTTTTATTACCTGTCCGCTACATCCTTCTCTTCCAGTTTTATTGATACAATGCATACAGACCACAAACTACAAATCCCACAAGCCCCTCTGCATCAGTGCAAACCTGTTTAAAGACAATTTACAAACAGAAATCGGTGCACCCAGTGTTGTCATTCACATTTAACAATCTCTCAACAGGACATATTTACATACAAATAAAACCCCCTATGTTGCCCCGCTACAGGGTCTCTCTGTCAGGAGGTCCAGGATCTAATCGCATATGGAAGTGTTGTAGCCCAGCACAGGGGTCCCCAACTCTGGTCCTGGAGGACCATAGTGTGCTGTCGGTTTTCATTCTAACCCTTTTCTTAATTAGTGACCTGTTTTTGCTTCTAATTACCTTCCTTTGAATTAATTTGAATTGACTTGATCTTGAAGACTCAGACTCCTTAATTGTTTCTTAATCCTTAATTAGCTCTGTGGCAGATTGCTGGGGTCATTACCTGGCCGGGATGCCTAAAAGGACCGGAAGGTGGCAGGAATAGCTTCCGGGCCACGAGGGGGCAACCGCCCTGGAGCAGGAGAGGACCACGGGAGAAGAACAAAAAGCTTCTGGCCTGTTGGAACCCGTGGCCACCGCCAGGGGGCGCCTCAAGCGTCATAGGACTCGATAATAGTTATTTCCGCCACACTTGGCAAGATGGCCGAAGACGAAGGACGAAGCTCCCAGGAGGAGAATAGAGGCGGCCAAGGACTGAGAAACAGATTTATTGGGGTGATTATTGCTGAGTGCATTGTGTGTAGTGTTGGGACTATGTTTATTAATGTTTAATAAACGTGTGCAATTTATAAAGATATGGTTTCCGACTGGTGGTGTCCGGGCAAGTCTCACACTGCCAAACAATAATGAGATACAAAATGAGCCAAACACATGACCAGCAAACTGTGACCATCATACAACATCTGAAAATGAAGAAAGGTGAAGGTCTCAGGAATGTCGATCTGCTCAGGTCCACAAAACATTTTAACAGTGGTGCCCTTAGAAAAGAGAAAATCCACAATTTCAGAAATGTCTGCTATTGAACAACGAGAGCAGCAACAAATCATGGAATTAACAACAAGACTCAGCTCCTGCATCCAGCAGGAGGCATTAGCTCCCATGTTGGAATAAGTTCTTTTGTAATTGTGGCATATTACATAACCCGAAACTATATAGATATGATATTAAAAGGTGATACCCCTCCCTTAGTGAAACTGGCGGTAAGAAATCACATAGGAGAAATAAATTAGCTTTCTTTAATGACGGCTTACGCGACATAACAGATGAAGGAAGCCATGATAAGACCTTCAAGAGTCGGGGCCCGATGTGTAGAGTCTGCCATTTTCATTGCTGCATTGGAAGGATTTTCCGGATCGGATGATGGTATCTCCCATCCATCCGTCGGCTTCAAAGGTGTGCCGGGCAATGTTCCAAGGTTTTATACTCTTTCTTCACATGCAGGTCCTTACTTAGGTAAATCATGCCATTCCAAACAAGGGAAAGAGAGGATACAATTTCATGCTGACTTTGACACACAGAAATAGTATACAATGCCCATTGTGCAGTTGTCCTTGTCTTGTCTTCTAATGCTTGCCTAGCAGTTCTTATATAGTAAACTCCTGTGTGCTACTGTAGATCTGGCTTTGTATTAGCTGTACATGTGAGAAGAAAGAAAAGTAGATTTATAAAATATTTGTACAGAGCACAGTGACATATTAAACATATACACTTATTACAGCTCCTGATTAAGCAACTGTTTGGAATTGGAAGCCCTGACTTAGCTGGTCTTCTGTTGGCCCACTCACTTCACATTTCATTTCTGTTTGGGTGCCATTTAAGCAAAGAGATGAAGCAATTCAGAGGAATGATGAAGAAATTCAGGGGAACAAATCTTCAACAAACAAGTCCATTAAAATGAAAGGAAAAGGAGTGAATTAGCAGCAAAAACAGGCCACTAATTAAGAACAGGGCCACTGTGACCCTCCAGGACTAGAGTTGGGGACCCCTGGCCTTGAAGACCCAACTTCCTTATGTGCTTCTGAGGGATGATGATGATGATGATGATGATGATGATGAAAGTTGAACTGAAGTCAATGAAAAGCATCCTAGCATAAGTGTTTGGACTTCAATCCCTGAGACTGTGGGTTCAAATTCCACTACTGACACTGTGTGACCCTGAGCAAGTCACTTCACCTGCTTGTGCTCTAACTGGAAAACCAAACGAAATGTAAGCAATTGTATCATAAGTGTTGCTAGCTGGCTTGGATAAAGGCATCAGCCAAATAAGTGTCTCTTTTAATCCAGATGGGACAGGGCTAGATGAAGATGATATGGCATCTTCAGTGGAATGGTAACCTGGAGAGGGTATTGTAATGTGGGAAGTGTGGCTTTCAAGTGACCCAAGACTAGCCTCTCGAAGCACTTTATGGTGACAGGTGTGAGTGCAGTAGGGGGATAATAAAGTTTGGTAATATTCTGAATAGTTTGTCTGAAATGAACTCTTATCCTAATGCAGCCAGTCAGTCAGTAAGTCATTATCCAACCTGCTATATCCTAACAAAGGGTCACGGGGGTCTGCTGGAGCCAATCCCAGCAATGCAGAAACAAACCCTGGGCAGGGAGCCAGCCCACCGCAGGACACACCCACACACACCAAGCACACATTAGGGACAATTTAGTATCGCCAATGCACCTAACCTGCATGTCTTTGGACTGTGGGAGGAAACCGGAGCACCGGGATGAAACCCACGCAGACACGGGGAGAACATGCAAACTCCACGCAGGGAGGACCTGGGAAGCAAACCCGGGTCTCCTTACTGCGAGGCACTGCGCCACCATGCTGCCCGCAATGTAAACAGTCAGGTGGCAAATTTTAATGCTAAGATGAGGGCCGCAGCCTCTGAAAAAAGGAAATTAACAGCCCATTATGAAATAATGAAGGCTCATATAACTAAACACAACACCGCTTCCTGACTAGGGAAACAATCCCACCTGTCTAAAATTATAAATGAAAATGAGAGAAAACCTGAGAGCATTATTTACAAAGATTGATTGATTATTAAGCTCAGCTCCATTGGTGGAATGGCTCCCGAAAGATTCGAGAGAAAAAAGGTGAGGGTTTTGTAGCATTTATTTTCAAGACAAAGTAAACAAGATGTAATATAATACATTCTTTAAAAGCAAGCCTTGTTGACCCTTAATGTGCTCATTACAGCAAATTGAACTACTTCACTAAAATAGGTTTAGCTAAACTATGTAGAATAATTGCTCAATTAAAACCGTCCACCTGAGTCCTTGGCCAGTCCCCACGAGGTTGATGTGTTCATCGACAGTGTTCTTGACGTAGTTAACTCATCATTAAATATGGGGTTCTTCCCAGATGCTAGTAGTTAAACCATAGCTAAAGAACAATGATCTTGACTCCTCTGACTTTGACAGTTTTAGACCTACAGTATCTCAAGCCTTTTTTGTTAGATAACATTTCATCAATTCAATGATTACTTGAATAAAATTTCAAATCATTGTTTCAGAAACTTTGCAGAAAGTTTTTTGCAGATGATGTTGTCCTGTTTGCTTCATCAGGCCGTGATCTTCAGCTCTCTCTGGATCGGTTCGCAGCTGAGTGTGAAGTGGCTGGGATGGGAATCAGCACCTCCAAATCCGAGACCATGGTCCTCAGCCGGAAAAGGGTGGAGTGCCCTCTCAGGGTTGGGTACAAGATCCTGCCCCAAGAGGAGGAGTTCAAGTATCTCGGTGTCTTGTTCACGAGTGAGAGAAGAATGGAGCGTGAGATCGACAGGCGGATCGGTGCGGCGTCCGCAGTGATGCGGGCTCTGCATCGGTCTGTCGTGGTGAAAAAGGAGTTGAGCCGTAAGGCAAAGCTCTCAATTTACCAGTCGATCTATGTTCCTAACCTCACCTATGGTCATGAGCTATGGGTAGTGACCGAAAGAACGAGATCACAAATACAAGCGGCTGAAATGAGTTTCCTCCGCAGGGTGTCTGGGCTTTCCCTTAAAGATAGGGTGAGAAGCTCAGTCATCCGGGAGGGGCTCAGAGTAGAGCCGCTGCTCCTCTGCATCGAGAGGAGTCAGATGAGGTGGCTCGGGCATCTGATCAGGATGCCTCCTGGACGCCTCCCTGGTGAGGTGTTCCGGGCACGTCCAACCGGGAGGAGGCCCCAGGGAAGACCCAGGACACGCTGGAGGGACTATGTCTCCCGGCTGGCCTGGGAACGCCTCGGGATTCTCCAGGAAGAGCTAGAAGAAGTGGCCGGGGAGAGGGAAGTCTGGGCATCTCTGCTCAAGCTGCTGCCCCCGCGACCCGACCTCGGATAAGCGGGAGACAATGGATGGATGGATGGATGGATGTTTCAAAAACTCTATTGCTTAAAGTAGCTAATGACCTGATGCTGACACATCCAACATTTCTGCTCTTGTTCTCTCTTTGGATGTGAGTGCAGCATTTAATGCCATTGACCACACTATTCTGAGCCTGCACTCTAAAATAAAATAGAATTGAATATTCTGGTGGGTGGAAGAATGGGGGGCCTTTAAATAGACAAATGGTTTAGGACCCCATAAAGACTAGAAACAGCCCCCCTTCTTATAACGTGTATGCTTTCTATACCTGTGGCGTACTTTAATGCAGTTTTTCTAATGGCATTAGTCTGCCTATGTAATGCTGCTCACAGAAGAAGCTACTAGGACCCCAAATGCCAGTTGTTCCAGTCTGTTTGGCATTGCATTAAATACATGTATATGTTTTTCTTGTTACTGCAGTTTTTTAAATTTATCTGTAAATGTTCTCTAAATGAATGACATATATTTTAATAGATGATTGTAGCCAATATTTTGCCTTCAATACTGTATCATTTTGGCTCCCCCTAGTGGTTTTTAGTGGCCTATATTTAATTAATTCATTGCCAATTTACACTTGTCTTTATTAATAATAGCTGGTATATATTGTGATGTGTCTTGCCACTGCATGGGCTGTAGGGAGTGGACGCAGTGTTGGGGTGGAGTCTTGGGAGAACTCTTTTTGTAAGGGATTGGGGCACCTCCCTAGAGAGAGTTGAGTGACAGGGATTAGGATTAATCAACTGTGCGTGGAGAAAAGGGGAGGGGGTGGTCGGAAATGGTAGATGTTGCTGGAGCGAAAGGAAGAGAGCATCAAGTGGAGAAGGGAGTGAACAGTTAAAGAGTAGGCAAGAGGTAGATAGGACGAAAGTGGGTTATTTTTGTTATTTTGGAGGTGTCCCTGTGACCCAGACAATTTTCACCTTTTATATCGCAGCATATCCAATAAAAAGCCAGTCGGGATTTGGAAGACTCCTCTTGACAAGAGGCTCCCGAGTGTGTTTTATTTGATGGGATGTTACAATATGTATATACAGCAGAGTCTCGCTTATCCGACATAAACGGGCCGGCAGAATGTCGAATAAGCGAAAATGTCGGATAACGGGAGGTGTTAAGAAAAAGCCTATTAAATGTTAAACTATGTTATAATTTTACACATTACAAGCCTAATACAGTTGAACCTCAGTTCACGAACATCTCTGAACACGTACAAATCGGGTTATGACCAAAAAGTTCGCCAAACTTTTGCTTCTGTGCACGACCACACACTTGGTATAGGAACAAGCCAGTTTCCCTTCCGGTTTGTGCGCGCCGATGATTGTTCAGTCTCTCCCTGTGCATTCCCTGTGCAGCGTTAGAGAGAGAGCACGAGAGAGAGACACAGACAGACACATGCACGCGCACACGCGCGACAGAAAGAGAGACACACGCACACACGCACGCGAGAGAGACACACGTGAGAGAGAAGCAAGCACACACACGCACGCGCGAGAGAGACACATGCACACACACGCGCAAGAGAGACACGCACGCCAGGGAGGGCCAGCCATATAATCCACTGTAATCATGTTTTACAACAAAACAACAGAAAAATTTAACTGAAAAAATGAACTTAGCAACAAAAAATAGACTACGCTCACACTCGCAACTTACAGTTCTTGTTGCCGATTGATGCGTTTTTTTTTTTGTTTTGTTTTTTTTTCGTTGGGACGTCGGATAATACAGAATGTTGGATAAGCGAAGGTTGGATAAGCGAGACTCTACTGTATATAGTTCTGCATTTATGACTTCAATTTCAGCCCTACTTAAATGAGTAGCACAGTCAGTAAGTAAATATTATATAACTAGGGGGCTCGCTATGCTCGCCAACCCCTGGGTTTGGTCCAGTGGAAATACAATTTAAAGTGTTTTTTTTTTCATAGGAATTGTTACATATGCATTATGCTCACTTTTGATAATGCAATGTATAACTGGCTGTGAGTGGCTATCGTTTCAGTAAAAATAAGACTTTCTGATAAAATATTCTACTTATGAAAGTGGGAATATCCAGAGCCGATGTAGCAGGTGGCATTGTTCTCAAGAAGCTGCGGATTTCTGGCCATTGTGGATTGCACGTCATTGTAAGAAATAAATATGGCCGACCGATAGTTCTGGATATTGCCATTGCATCATGATCACATTTCACCACGACGCATTAACGTACCTACTGTTTACCACAATCGCGCCACTGCAACCATTTTGTTTTCATTCCGCCGGACTGACTTCAATTCCCTCATCACCAGAGACCCCAGGGTCGGATTACATCATCCACCACAAGCCGAGGATTCACGGTGAGGTTGCTCCATTTAATCCGGGAAATACAAACGCATCTCTTATCAGTTGACCAGTCATCCGCATTCAGGACAGTTGTACACTCGGACTCGAGTTCAATATCATTGCCATTTTTCGTGTTTTATTCATTGTTGTTATTCGTTGTTGTTTGTTATGTTACAGGGGCAAGGGAGGGTTTGTTGTGTATATGAATAGTGTTGTCACGGTATTGCTCTGGTGGAGTGTGTGTATATATATATATATATATATATATATATATATATATATATATATATATATATATATATATTTGCAGCTGGAGATCCACAAAGGGAGAAAAAATGAATCACGTATCATAAAGTAGTTTTTATTCCTGAGCTTTCAACCCCTGCCAGGGGTCTTCATCAGAGGATAATGCTTAGACTTACAAGATTCAAAGGCAATATATAGCAACTCATTACGTGGAGGGGGTGGGGGGGGTGGCTAAGTCAGTTTGATGGGGGGGGGTATTGGGTGTACAGTTTATTTATTGTGAACATGTTCTTCTTAAGTTTGCATATGCTGGATTTATGTCCAAGTATCTGTTGATGGCGTTCTCATTTGATAGCCAAGATTCGGCCAGCTCTCTGGCACTTTTAGTACTGGCCTTAATATATATTCTACATGGTGTATGTACAATAGTGTTTTGTTGTGTTCTGTTTTAATATATTCACTTATTTTTACATATCTGCTTTCTTTTGTGCTTATGTTTACACCGTCAATTGTGGGGAAAAGTTTATTTGTTAGAGGTATGGCTTGATATACAAGATTCAGCCTCAGTAATTTTTCCAGGCCACAGGTCTTGGAGGTGTAGCTGCCGGCTGGGAAAGGGGTCAGCCGTTACAATGGTAATATTACTGCTGTACCTATTTTGAATTTGTCTGAACTATTGATATTTGAATTTTGAAAGTGATCAATGAGACCTTGCATATATTCCGCTCTAAATTTAGTTTGATTCGATTTAATAAAGAAGAGACGATTAGCTGTGACTTTTACATATGCATTAATAATGTAATGTTGCTATAGATGTTGAGATGATAGAAATGGGTTAAATACATGGGAACGTATCGATAAGTTTGACCTGAAATATTGTGTGGGTGTTATTCGTTTTGCTGAATGCATTTATTTCATATTGTACGACCATCCTGTTTCGCCATCTGGGAAAAGCAAAGGAAAGAGTAAAGGGTCGGCATGTGGTGATGTATTTGACATAAATGACAAAGCATGCTTTGCCTTTGGATATACATGAATATCTACTGTCTTTGATATCTCCATCTTTCGAAAGATTTATTGCTGACAATTCGTCACATGTGGGTTTATTATAAATGCGAATGTGATCTTTTGGATTCATATAGAAATCCAAGAAAATGTCTTTGTCTGTGTGTTGCTGCTAACTCTCGTGTAAAGTGCGATACGTTTGGACGTATGGATTTGTATCCATTATTGGCTGTATAATATCTATTATGTCAGATCGTTTAACTGTTTCGATTCTATGTTGCATCGCTTCTCCGTGATCATAAAGATACACCTGACCAAATTGTGTTTTTGTCTAAATTAAACTTGTCGTAGCTGTAATTGTTGCGGGAACACAGATTCTCATAGCGTATTATTGTGTAAATCAGCGTTTTGTGCACTGAATGATGCGAACACGTAAACGATTATTGTAGACGCGTATATTTTGCCTGTAGTGTTTGTGGATTTCACTTTCACCAAACAACAAATCTTTTAATTATTGCGGAAACGCCTCTTCATTGGGAAGCAGTAGTACTTTTCCCTGATGGCAACACGAATTAGATGATCTACAGTCTCTGACTTAAACATTAAAGCCTTACTTCCGACATATCACCTATGTCTTTTTTAGGTCTTTTTGCTGCTCCGTTATTTCATCTAGTAATAATTTCCATTTGTTTGCGCGAATGCGATCTGTACTGTCTTGTTGTTGACACTTTCGAATTTTAGTACTGTCATATTTTTGATCTTGCTCTGCGTGCGTATTGCGCCAACATTTTTGAACGTCTTTATGAAGTTCTACTGTGTCTTTTACTCTTTGTCTTTTATTTCTGATCCCGTTTGGACTTGCAAGGTTTTCAATTCCACTTGTTCCGGGCTGATTATTACTTTCCTTGCCTAGGTCACCGTCACACAGGAACATGCTTCCAATGGATGTCAGTATGACGTGAGTTGACCGTGTCGCGGGAAGTGAAAGTGTCTCTCTGTCTCTCTTCAGAAGATCACCTCTCGTCGCAAGATTTTTTTTTTATAATAGAGAGATTTCAATAGCATGTAATATTCTCTGCTCTATTAGAAGTCAATAACATATTCAGTAGGTTGTTAAAATAAGTAATCCTGTTCTATTGGTAGTCCATTCAATAGGTATACAATTTTGTATTCTATTGTTGGGGATAATACATTTAAGTAGATTTTGCTTTTATAGTTGTGTTTTTACTGTTTTTATTACAATAATTTTACCATTTTTAATGCCTTGTTTCTCTACTATTTTGTTGTTAATGAAAATTTGTTGCCTCTGTTATTCCCATCAGGTATGAGAATTCAGAAGGAGACTCGAAGAAAAAGATGTCGTCAAAAAGCAGTAGGGTCAGAACCAGGAGAATGGCTGTCATTAATACAAGGCAATAATTGTGAGAGAAAATCAAAGTCAGAAGCGATGCACAACCCCCAGGAAAACCAGAGAAATAAAATTAAAAAAAAAAAAAGGTTTTTGGAATCCATGTAGTCCATCCATCCATCCATTTTCCAACCTGCTGAATCCGAACACAGGGTCACAGGGGTCTGCTGGAGCCAATCCCAGCCAACACAGGGCACAAGGCAGGAACCAATCCTGGGCAGGGTGCCAACCCACCGCAGGACACACACAAACACACCCACACACCAAGCACACACTAGGGCCAATTAAGAATCGCCAAACCACCTAACCTGCATGTCTTTGGACTGTGGGAGGAAACTGGAGCACCAGCAGGAAACCCACGCAGACACGGGGAGAACATGCAAACTCCACGCAGGGAGGTCCCGGGAAGCGAACCCAGGTCCCCAGGTCTCCCAACTGTGAGGCAGCAGCACTACCCACTGCGCCACCGTGCCGCCCATCCATGTAGTCAAATGGGGAAAGTACGAGGTATGGCAATTTAATTCCCGGAATGGCCGCATAGCATCTCCCGTGACGTAATCGAAATCAAATGAGTATTCGTGCTTGTACGCATTTCAACAAATACGTGCTGTGGCGGACGGCCAGAACTCTTGCCCAGCCGGGACGGCCAGAGTGTAGAAGGACCTACCTGGGGAGAGAGTATTTTTGGGACAGTTTCTCCCCGAGTTCACAGAGGGCCACCCCCTTGGTTTCCAGCAGGGCCACGGGTCATGAGCATGGGAGCTCAAACCTGTTGGAACCCATTGCCACCACCAGGGGGAGCATGGACTTTTCCAGGGCCTTATTTGGCCACACTTCCAGGTGGAAGAAGCTCATTAGACACAATGGAGTACTTCCATTGTGCCCTATAAAAAGGGGCCAGTCCCACCATTCGGGGGCCAGAGTCAGGAGGAACGGGACAAAGCCTGAGAAGCAGTGGAGGCAGAAGGACTGGCGGAAAGGACTGAACTGTTTATTGGGTGTCTGGTGATTGGTGCATTGTGCTGTGGGGAGCAGGGTGAAACGCTCCCCAATTGTAAATAAACAGGTGTAGTGTGGCAACATCTGTCTCCTGCCTGTCTGTGTCTGGGTTGAGGCGGCTGAACTGAATTCAAGGTCATGTTCATGAAATTAGTCTGAGATGACTTTTACTTTATGACATGGAGCATTGTCATGTTGGAAGTAGCTAGTAGTAGAAGATGGATAAATTGTGGCCATGAAGGGATGCACATGGTCAGCAACAATACATGGGTAAGGTAGTTCATTCAAGCAATGATTGATTGGTATTAATGGCCCCAGAGAATGCCAAGAAAACATTCACCACACCATTCCACCATCACCAGCATGGACTGTTGACACAAAGCAGATTGGGTGCTTGGATTTAAATTCTGACCCTACCATCTTTGTGTGCCTCAGTCGGAACTGAGATTCATCAGACCGGGTCAACTTTTGCCACTTTTCAACTGTCCAGTTTTGTTGAGTCTGTGCCTACTGGAATGCAGTCTTCTGCTGTTGTAACCCATCTGTCCCAATGTTCGACATGTGCATTCTGAGATGCTTTTGTGCTCACCACAATAAGTACAGAGTGGTCATCTGAGATGCCATAGACTTTCCTTCAGCTTGAACCAGTCTGACCATCCAGGACAAGGAGGTCCATCCTCCGAAGTGCCACTCACTAGATGTTTTATGTTTTTCATGATATTCTGAGTAAACTCTAGAGACTGTTGCATGTGAAAATCTGAGAAGATCAGCAGTCACAGAAATACTCAAACCAGCCCATCTGGCAGCAACAGTTATGGCACAGTTGAATTTCTGAGTTAATTTTTTTCCCCATTCTGGTGTCTGATGTGAGCATGAACTGAAGCTCTTGATAGGTGTTTACGTAACTGCATGCATTGTGGTGCTGCCACATGATTGGGTGCAAAGATAATTGCACAGATAAGCAGGTGTATCTGTGTTCCTAATAAGTGTGCTAAATTTTGTTTGTATTTATGTACAGTGCCTTGCAAAAATATTCGTCCTTCTCGTTCTTTGTCTTGTTTTGTCGCATTACAATATGGAATTAAAATGGGTTTTCATTTGGGTTCTATGTAATGGACTTAGCAATAAAGTTCAAATTGTTGATGTAGAATGAAAATTAAACACATTGTATATATAAAATAAATAAACACTGAGAAGTTGTGAGTGCATATGTATTCATCTCTTTTACTATGAAACTCTTAAATAAGATCTGGTCCAACCAATTAACTTCAAATGATTAAGATTCACCTGTGTGCGAAATGTCACATGATCTGTCACATGTCTGTTTAAACAGACCCATTCTGAAAGACCCCTGACACTGGTACACCACTAAGAAAGCAACGTGAAGGATCCCTCCAAACAGGTCAAGAGATAAAGTTGTGTAGGTCAGAGTTGGAAAATAAAAAAATAACCCTTCTTTTATCCCATGGAGCATCATTAAATTCATTATAACAAAATGGAAAGAATATGGCACCATTACAAACCTGACAAGAGAAGACCACCCATCAAAACTCACAAACTGGACAAGGAGGGCATTAATCAGAGATGCGACAAAGATACCAAGGATCACACTGAAGGACCTGCAAGAGTAGAGATCAGTCCATGGGACCACTTAAAGCTGTACAGCCCACAGAGCGGGGCTTCATGGAAGAGTGGCCAGACAAAAGCCATTGCTTAAAGATAAAACATTTGGAGTTTGCCCATCTGCGTGTGGTGGACTCCCTAGACACTTGGAAGAAGGTTCTCTGGTCAGATGAGATTAAAAATGGAACTTTTTGACCATCATGGGGAATGGAATGTGTGGTACAAACCGAACACTTCCCATCACCCAGAGTGAAGCAAGGTGGTGGCACCATCATGCTGTGGGGATTTTTGACATTAGCAGGGGCTGGAAAACTGGTCAGGACTGAAGATGTGGAAGAATAATATTGGGGTAGGAAACTGGTCCTTACAGTTTTAGTGTGACTTTAAGTAGTCTCAAAGGGGGGAATGTGGAAGAATAATATTGGATTATCGTATTTCATCTTAACGAAATAGCATAAAGGGATAAAACATGTCAGAAACCTTTGCAGGCATATAAGGAAACCAGATAATGGTCAAGTGAACAATAAAATGTATCTGAAAGATGACTAAGAGATGACTAAGATATCAGCAGATGTTCTGTAAACAACAGTTTACAGTTGTTATATGCACAGAAATGTCAAGGGTGGTGGCTCAACTTAAAGGTATAAGAAGAACCAGAATATAATATAACAGAATTTTTTTTTATACTAACTGTGTAAGGTCCTAGAAACTATTGAAATCATCAGAAAAAAAACTGAAATATATCAGGTAATTGAAGGGAACTACTCTGGTCGTCTGTCTCCTACGAGGTTTCATTTTGCCGACGTTCTCGCCTCACTTGTGTATTAGCGGTGGGAGGAAAAGTAAAAGGGATACCGTTTTGCCAATGTGCTCGCCAAGCTTCTTTAATAGCAGATAAGTGAGTGACTCTTTCTTCAGAGGTTTCGTTTTGCCACCGTGCTCACCTCGCTTGAATATCCTCGGAGATGGAGCCCTTACCCCGACTCCACCTCTCACTTCAGGGCCACACAGACAGACACACACACCTCTACGCGTAGACATTTATATATAAGATAAGTCATTTGGGTGTAAACCAATGAACCAACCAGAGTAAATGTTTGCATTGATTGACAGTGTATAAAGTTTATAAAATGAACGTCTATTCTTTGTTTCCCTGATCATTCTCACCATGCTGTAATGGATTGCTTTAGAAGAATACTCCCTCTAAGGCATTTTGCCGAGGAGTAATTAAAAGATACAATAATGAACAGCTTTTCTCCTTCCTGATTACTGATTTGTCCTGTTAGAGGATGTTTCTTTCTTTAATAAGATGTTAAATTTCTACCACAAAGCAAAAATGGATGGAACTAAACAGGGCAATTCTTGAGGAAAACCTGCTTCAGTCTGCCAGAGATCTGAGGTTGGGAAGAAGGCTGAGTTTTCAGCAGGACAATTAATGACCCTAAACATACTGCTAAATGACACTGGAGTAGTTAAAAGAGAAATGTCTTAGAATGGCTTTGTCAAAGCCCATACCTCAATCCGATGGTGAATCTGTGGCATGACCTGAACATTGCTGGGTACCCATCGAACTTGAAGGAGTCACAGTAGTTACACCTTGAGGAATGGGTGAAAATCCAAGTGGCAAGATGTGCTAAACTAACACAGACATTCACCGGGAGACGTGCAGTTGGAATGACAGTGAAAGGGGGCTCTACAAAGTATTGACGCACGTGGGGGTAAATACTTATGCACACTCAGGATTTTTTGTTTTTTTGCCTTAATTATTTCTTGTATCTCAATACAAAATATTTTTCACCTTCAAAGTGGTAGGCATGTTATGCAAATCAAATGGTGGTAATCCCTCCAAAATCCGTTTTAATTCCAGGTTGTAATGTGACAAAACAGGACAAACACCAAGAGGGTTGCATACTTTATTTTTAACAGTCTATTGTATTTTTACAAACTGTTCAAAAGAGACATGCAAGTACAAATTTCATTATACTGAGAACAACTGACAACACGCTTTCAGAAATGTTCTTCTGCACCCCACTGTCATAAGGAGCTGTGGTTTTAGTGTTTATGGTCTATCAGATAGCCATTTGCTTTACAAGAAGTCATAAACAACAACCACACCAGATTGTCATGTCTCTGGTGACTCTTCCTATGAAGTCAGTAGATGGATTTGGAGAGCATGGGGGGTCATGAGGTCGCTGGAAAGGGGTGTGTGGCGCTCCCGATATCTATGCCAAAGGACGAAGGTCCAAGTCTTTAGAGTCCTGGTGCTTCCTGTCTTGCTATATGGTTGTGAGACATGGATGCT
The DNA here is from genome assembly GCF_900747795.2 of Erpetoichthys calabaricus. NCBI lineage: Eukaryota > Metazoa > Chordata > Cladistia > Polypteriformes > Polypteridae > Erpetoichthys > Erpetoichthys calabaricus. Next base: position 15,671,510 of record NC_041397.2, read on the forward strand.
ATCCAGTGACCTGAGATGAAGAATGGACTCCTTTAGTACTGTGTCTCTTCAGAGAGTCCTTGGGTACCGCTGGTTTGACTTTGTGTTGCTCACAGAGTCCTGAATGAGGCACATTACTTGCATTATGAGGGAGCGTCAATTATGGCACTATGGCCATGTGGCCGATTCCCAGAGGGTGATCCGGCTCACAGGATCCTCATTGTTGGGTATCCGAGTGGATGGACCAGGCCAAGGGGTTGCCCATGTAACACCTGGCTGCGGCAGATTGCCAACCGGGATCCTGAGCTGTTTTGTCATGTGGTGGATGCGGCAACACACTGTACCAGTGCATGCTCCCCAACTTGACTTGATAAAATACAATTAAGATTAGGCAATAGTATTAAAAAATAAGTAATTAAGTATCTATCTATCTATCTATCTATCTATCTATCTATCTATCTATCTATCTATCTATCTATCTATCTATCTATCTATCTATCTATCTATCTATCTATCTATCTATCTATCTATCTATCTATCTATCTATCTATCTATCTATCTATCTATCTATCTATCTATCTATCTATCTATCTATCTAATTAAGGGAAAAGGTAAAATCAAATGGCTGGGGAGGACAAACAAACAAAAGATATATAGGCTGGAGAAAAAAAAACACAAAAATCTAGAAGGGGGGTTCCAAGGCCAAAAGACCATCCAGCTCCCACTGGGCACTCTACCAAACATTAATGTTCTTAAATCAATCCTCTTTATTTTCAGGCTTCAAATGATAGGATTTAATGAAGTTTGTCTAATGGACTGCTGAGACACCTACCCTCAATGCATTATCTTAGGGGGGCCGCATGGTGCCTTGAACCAAGGTGGTGGTAGCACAGATCGCAACCACTGAAGAACCAGAAAACACAGCAAAGAATAGTAGAGCTTAATAGAGACTGCAGATCCCTGAAGAATATGATAATTCTATTCCTTATATAGTCTATTAGGAATCCAACTCAAATGTAGCTTTGATAAAGCCAAATTAAAATAATAGATGAAAATGTTCCACAGAAATAGCCTTCAGATTTTAGGTGCATAAAAGCAAAAGGCCACCTCACCACTTCTTTTAAGCTTGAATTATAATAAGACCTCCATTCAAAGATCAAAGGTTACATCTTGGAGTGGAGGGGGGCAAGCATTCCAAAATATAGGACAGAGCAGATTATTTAAGGCTTTATACACCATGAGTAGTATTTTAAAGTTAGTTCTGAATGTGTCTGGCAATTTTCCACTGACCTCTCTCATCAACAAGGTGCTTTAGACCCACAGGACTAATGTGCACTTTGGTGATTCTGGTTTATCACACCAACTTCTACAGACTATCTTAATACATAATTCTCCAGTCTCCTCACTCACTCACTCACTCACTCACTCACTCACTCACTCACTCACTCACTCACTCACTCACTCACTCACTCACTCACTCACTCACTCACTCACTCACTCACTCACTCACTCACTCACTCACTCACTCACTCACTCACTCACTCACTCACTCACGTCCATCCAAAGCCTTCTGCGCAGTCGCCTTCTGCGCACGTCGCCTTCTGCGCATGTCCAAAGCCGAATGCTCAGTCGCCTTCTGCGCAGCTGCCTGAAAAACCTTATGAGACCGACATCGCGGCAGGCGGCGGGTTTACGGACGCTAAAATTCAAAGAGAAAGGTGACTACGGCCACGAAAATTCAAAGAGAAAAGCGACTTCGATTAAAGCTCTATAGGCATGAAAGGCGATTTCGACTACAGCTCGAGGCCTAATTATGCATTCGTTCAATACACCTATATCAGGTTTGTGGTGCGGAATGTGTAGTCACCTTCTGCGCACGTCGCCTTCTGCGCATGTCCGAAGCCTTCTGCGCAGTCGCCTTCTGCGCAGCTGCCCGAAAAACCTTACGAGATCGACATCGCGGCAGGCGGCGGATTTACGGCCGCGAAAATTCAAAGAGAAAAGCGACTTCGATTAAAGCTCTAGAGGCCTGAAAGGCAATTTCGACTACAGCTCCAGGCCTAATTACGCATTCATTCAATACACCTATATCAGGTTTGTGGTGCTTATACTTACTACTATTGCACTCGTGCCCGTTTCATCATATGTTGCCGAAACGGGCTCTTTGTCTAGTAATGTATAAAAATCCTAAGAGAGCAGCTTGATCCACAAACTTCAACAGCAACTATTGTGAAGAAAACACAAACACACAGATTAAGGGTTGGGGATTCCGTCCCAGTATACTGTAAACCACAGTAAGAAGCACTTGAACAACAGTCAGTTTTGAATGGTACAATTGACAGACAATGGGTGAAACACGGACGTATTTACGAGGTAGGAATGGAAGTCGGAATGCTGGGAAAGATGACGCGAAGGATCTTGGGATGGTGATGACGTCATCTGCAAGGGACTGGAGGTGAACAAAGAACATGGAAGCGGCTTGGACATCTGGAGTAGGTTTTTGAAATGAACTCAAGGTGTCGTGCTCTTGTTGATCGTCTTTCCTGTAGAAATAAAGAGAAATCCGTACACTGTCTCCTGTCTTGTGGTTTCGCGCTGCTCGTCGGGTCCTTTAACTGCCCCCTATTCACTCCTGTGTGACACTAAGTTCAGACCATTTGTGTTTTAATAATAAAGTGGTCACAGTGTAGACCAGACCAGAAATGTGTCAGGTCATTGGTCGGTCATTGCCATGAACTGAGCTGATTACTGGGCTGATGAATCTGCAGACTGTCAGCCCAGTCAGACATCCTTTCAAAGCAAAGACGACTGCACTGATCCAATTTAAAAGGCTAAAAAAAGGTAATGTTAAGGAGCTTAAATGATAGGTAAAGCTGGCAAGCCCAAAAAGAAGGGAAATGGGGATATCATAGGTAGTTTTTTAACATTTATGAAATGATATATAAAGTAGTAGATGTCCTTAAAGAAAACAGAGATGACATAAGGAGCTGTCCTGAGAGTGAACAAAAGAAGAATAAAAGTAGGGAGACAACTAAAATTCTTTATTCAACGTTAATAACATTTCAAAATTTACTACAGGGATAATAACCATGGGCGGCACGGTGGCGCAGTGGGTAGCGCTGCTGCCTCGCAGTTGGGAGACCTGGGGACCTGGGTTCGATTCCCGGGTCCTCTCTGCGTGGAGTTTGCATGTTCTCCCCGTGTCTGCGTGGGTTTCCTCCGGGCGCTCCGGTTTCCTCCCACAGTCCAAAGACATGCAGGTTAGGTGGATTGGCGATTCTAAATTGGCCCTAGTGTGTGCTTGGTGTGTGGGTGTGTTTGTGTGTGTCCTGCGGTGGGTTGGCACCCTGCCTGGGATTGGTTCCCTGCCTTGTGCCCTGTGTTGGCTGGGATTGGCTCCAGCAGACCCCCGTGACCCTGTTTGGATTCAGCGGGTTGGAAAATGGATGGATGGATGGATGGATAATAACCATGGGGTGGAAAGGCTGAATCATTTTAAGAAGATTTTGGTCTAATTGGTCTAATTCAAGGTGGAGTGGAGGCTCTGAGGCTGTGCCAGAAATCGTAAGGTTGCTGGTTCGAATCCTGTAAACACCAGGAGTGACTCAACTCCATTGGGCTCTTGAGTAAGGCCCTCAGCCAGCAATTGCTTCGTCCTGGGTATGACGTTAACAGCGGGTTAGCAGGTCCTCCAACATGGCACTCCAGCCACTGTCAAAAAAACTCACGCTGTTGTAGTCTGGTGCTGAGGTGTCACCAGTTGCACTCATTTTGAGTGGTTTGTTGTGTGGTGGGTGTGGTGCATGCTCCCAACCTCTTGGTGTAATTGGTAATGCCCAGACTCCGCCAGGGCTGGGGTTTGTTAAATTTTCTGTTTGTGAATTTCATGGTCAGGTTGGCGGGTATTGGCTTCAGCAGAACCCCGTGACCCTGTGTTCGGATTCAGCGGGTTGGATAATGGATGGATGGATATCAAGGTGAAGTGAGCAAGGTGAAAGTGTCCAGTTTGGTGGCCTTAGAACTGCATCACCGCTTTTTGCTGACGACGTGGCTTCCTGTTGGCTTCATCAGGCAATGAATTCCAGCACCAGTGTGAAGCAGCAGGGATGAGGGTCAGCACCTCAATATATGAGGCCGTGATCCTCAGTAGAAAAAGGGTGGAGTATCCTCCTTGAGAACGAGGCGAGTTATTGCTTCAAGTGGAGAAGTTTAAACATCTTGGGGTCTTGTTCACAAGTGTGGGGAAAAGGAATGGTGAGATCAATGGAAGGATCAGGGCAGAAAGTGTAGTTGCACAGTTGCTATACCTATCTGTAGTGGTGATGAAGAAACTGAGCCAGAAGGCAAATCTCCTAATTTACCAGTTGAACTACATCCCTACCCTCACTTATGGTCTTGAGCTTTGGGTAATGACTGAATGGATGAGAACGTGGGTACAAGTGGCCAACATGAGCTTACTCCATAGAATGTCTGAACTCTTCCCTAGTGACAGCGTGAGAAGAACAGACATTCAGGAGAGGGTCAGAATAGAGTCACTGATCCTCCACATCAAGGTGGTTTGGGTATCTGATACAAATGAGGCCTAGAGGTCTTCCTGCAGTGGTCCAGCTGAGAAGAGGCCCTGGGCCCACTGGGAGAATTATACGAGGGGGGACCCAAAAATAACCGGAATTTTGTTGTTGTTAGGTTGGTACTTGTAGTACGTGGTTGGGCTGCTAGGGCGATCTAGTTACACTCCTTACAAGTCAGTCTGCCAAGTGCCATCAGTCTGGAAGGTTGTGCTTGTGTTCAGTGAATTTTTTTGTAAAAGTAGTTTTGTGCAAGCGTCGTTTTTTTACGATGGCCGATTATCGTGAGCAACGTGCGGCAGTGAAATTTTGTTTTTTTCTTGAAAAAAAGTGTTGCAGAAACTATTGTAATTGAAACGGTATGACAACCCTGAACCACCCACCCTACTCACCGGATTTAGCTCCGTGTGATTTCTTTTTGTTCCCTCAGATGAAAAAAGACTTGAAAGGAAGGTGTTTTGCTGACGTCGAAGAGGTAAAACAAGAAATGACCAGAGCATTAATGGGCATTACTTCAGACGAATTTAAAAAATGTTTCAAACAATGGAACAAATGGTTAGATAAGTGTATTTCCGCCAATATAGAGTACTTTGAAGGAGACTAATTGTAGTTTGTACAAAAAATTAAATTAAACACGTTTTAGAAATATTTCCGGTTATTTTTGGGTCCCCCCTCGTATGTCCCAGATGGCATGGGAATGACTTGGGATCCCACAGTATGAGTTGGGAAGTGTGGCTAGGGAAAGGGATGTATGGGCCTCATTGTTAAGACTGTCACCCCTACAACATGGTCTCACATACATAGTGGTAAATGGATGACATAGTACTATTGAAGATTAAAGAGATGAACAGCTTCTATCTATCTATCTATCTATCTATCTATCTATCTATCTATCTATCTATCTATCTATCTATCTATCTATCTATCTATCTATCTATCTATCTATCTATCTATCTATCTATCTATCTATCTATCTATCTATCTATCTATCTATCTATCTATCTATCTATCTATCTATCTATCTATCTACTATTCTAGTTACAGATATTTTTAATGATGTTTTTTCCTGTAATTTCTGGGGTATTTCAAGAGATAACTATCACCAAAATAGTATAAATTCATAGAAGGAAAATGGAATGAATAAGGTTATCGTTATGGTTTGTCACTGTGGTGTACTTACACAGCAAATGCTATCAATTATCATTATATTACAAATCGATAGACAGTATATAATTATGTGGTATAGCAGGTCCACGGCGTCAAAAGAATGGCCAGTTTTAAATAATCCAGATAGCCGTGCCAGTCTTCGTGAGTGCGATCGCATAACTGTGGGGAGTTAATGCGGTTATTGGGGCGAGTCGCACCTGCACATGAGGGTCCGATCTTTCTCAGTTGCTTCATCGGCTTACTGCTGTGTGTGATTAAGATGCTGCTCCCATGGAGCCGTATAAGTACGGGCCGGCACAGGGGGAAAAAAGAAAGAAAGCAAAAATGGCGAAAAAGTGAGAGAAAGATGACTAAAGGACAATCTTGGGAGGACAATCTGGCCACCTAGAAGTGAACGGTAGCACGAACTGGGGACCTGGAAAGGATTGTAGGCTTTGACGTTCTAGGGGCTATTTCTCCCCTCTGAAAAAGGATATGGAGTGGGGCGAGCAGTGAAGGACCTTCCTAGGCATCCGAGGTACGACTGCGGGACCGTGAAGGAAGACCTGAGGCAAGAGTGGTATTTGAGGGTGGCAAGTGGGGTGACTGCCTAAAGGGGCCCCGCTTTTGAGGTCAGCGTGTCCCTTTAGAGCGGATTTGTCAAGTTATATTCCCCAGTAGATATATATTTGAGATACCTCTAAGAGGAACCATTTTTAAATCCCTCTTCAAAGTCAAATTCCATACGTGTACATCTTTGAAAACATTCCATAGTCCACCTTCATTGCCCGAAAAGGGTCTCCAGTATAATCCCTTCCTAAAATAGGTATAGCCCATTAGTCGCTGGGTTGGCTTCTGTTTTGACTTGGGAACAACTGATGGCTTGTCGCTTATGACTCATTCGTGTTTGGAGAGCCTACCATCGTTTCTTAGTCGAGTCTTTGGTTCAGGTGACTACAGTAGGCCTCATTGAAACAGTGCAGGAAGTGTTTGGTAGTGGAACGTGCAGCAACATTTTATTACTGGTTTAGCTGTATCACTGTCGATGCCATTAGTGGAAGAGATCGTGGCGCACTTTTTTAATAGATGATATCGTTATATTTTGATAAAGTCCTTGTGTTATCTTGCTGAATACTGTAATGACAAAATCCAGTGTATGTTAATATTATTTTTATTAAATTCGCGGACAAGTTTATACAATCCACACATACCGGTAACAGCATTTGATGTAACCGGTCCTGCATGGGGTTGGTTGGCCCGGGGCTCCGCACACCCCTAAGGTTGCCTCTGATGGGAGAAGAGCTGACCTTGGGCAGTCTGGTTGCGCAATTAGAATGCAGCCAAGATGGGGAACGGAGTATGATGTTCATGGCTGCTGAGTCTCCACCAAGGAGGAGTCAATAACCGCATTTTAACTTCTGCTTTTATTGGATTTATTTATTATAGATTTTATCCCCCACTCTTGGTTTTTATGGATTATTTATGGACATTTGGAACACTGCACTGTGGACATTGTTTTTGGTTTGTTTTGAGTTTGTTCAATATGAGATTTGTCCCCATTAGTCAGTTCATAACTATCGATGGTGTTGGGTTTCAGAGGCTCCCATATGTGAAGAGGGAGTCTGGAGTGCACCCGCATTGCCACTTATTACATACTAGAAGTTGTTAATGTTTGCAATCCACGTGTTTCTTGCTGAATGGATCGCGCAGTCATGATAACACACATTAGCTAGTGCCTCTCCACACATAGTGTGTGCTGATTCCACTCATGTATTGGAACAACGTCAGCAAATTAAAAAAAAAATCCCAAGGCATGCACGCGTCATGGTTCAACCAGCATTTTCCCCCTAGCTGGGATTAACAGTTTCGTTTGTTTTGTAATGTCTAATTTCATGTTATCTGTATTTATGCCTCTTCCGTTTATGATGTACATTTTTGTTTGTGTTTGTTTTTAAATGAATGTGGCCTCGGTTATGTCCCTTGTGTGTTGTGGGTGGCCTCCCTAAGGGGCGGGGCCACCTGCCAATCACCGTGTTTAAATAAGGGCCTCTCATAATTCCTTGCGATTCATTGCAAAAGTGCAAAGGACTGGAGTGTTAGGTCAAGTTTATACTTCATGCGACTCATGCTCCAGTAGACATTACTGCTACGCAAGCTTTTTACTGTTTATACCCGAGAACATACTTTACGAAATCTGGAAGGTTCCACCAGGTGGCAGTGTGAGATATCATCACTGTTAGAATAGGTTCAGCTTCGTTGTGTTGTGAATTGCCTGAAATATCCATTAAATTTCGAGGACAACTTGCCATAATACCTCTGAAAAGGATGTTTAATGATTACATCCATCCATCAATCTGGGGATGCACCCATTTCAGCAAGCATTGGGAACAACACAGAAACAAAATCCCTGGATGGGGCATCAGCTCATTGCAAGGTGAACACAAGCACACACATACACACTAGCTTTATTTTAGCGTCACCAAATCCTCAAAACTTCATGTCTTTGGAAGGAAACCAGGAAACCCTGCCTAGGATTATGTTCCGGCCTTGCGCCCTGTGTTGGCTGGGATTGGCTCCAGCAGACCCCCGTGACCCTGTGTTAGAATATAGCGGGTTGGACATTGACTGACTGACCTTGCTAATGTGCAGATCAAGACCAGCACTTGCTGCCAAACGATTCTGAGAGAACAACTATACCTCAGGAATGGTGCACTAGAGTTCATATCTTTTGTTCACTTTCTTGATTCTCCGTTCCAGATAACAGAGTTTTGCCCGGTTGGCACCCCAAGCATTTGGCTTTACTCTGCCTTTACATTTGCCCCACTGCAAAGACTAAGAGGAAAAGAGGAAAAGTGGAGTACCCTGAAGAAAATGTATCCACACAGAAATAACCAGGCATGGGATTCAAATCCAGAATGCAGGATCTGTGAGGCAACAACACTCACCACTGTGCCACTATGCCAACTCTACTTGAAATACTGCATACTGTAAGTAATTTGTCCAGCAAACTGGGCTCCTCTGACAACGCAGTGGTCTCCAGCACAAGAAGGGCAAGAGCAGACTGGACTTCCTGTGGCGACTTAGGTCTTTTGATGTGTGCAGCCAGCTGCTGGAAATGTTCTACCAGTCCATAGTAGCCAGTGTGGTGTTCAGTGCTTTGGGTTTTAGAGGAAGCAACTTGTGTTTAAAGACACAGAATGCCTGAATAATCTTATCAAGAAAGCCCGCTCCATCACCGGGCGAACCCTGGACACACTGTGGAATAGATGATGGTGACAAAATTGGATGCCATCATGAAAACTGTCCTTCATCGCCTCCAGGAAGCTCTCTCATGGAGCACATCTATCCACAGGCTCATTCCACCAAGGTGTGCTTAGAATCATTTCTGGGGGGCTTTTGTACCCACTATTATTGGGGAAATTCAATGGTTCCATCTAATGTCCAAGACTAAATACTTGTACTCATTAAATTAATTTTGCCATTTCTGAACAATATGCATATGTATTTATTTGTGTATGTAGGTAGCATGTATCCATCCATCCATTATCCAACCCGCTGTATCCTAACTACAGGGTCACGGGGGTCTGCTGGAGCCAATTCCAGCCAACACAGGGCGCAAGGCAGGGAACAAACCCTGGACAGGGCGCCAGCCCACCTCAGGGCACACGCACACACACAGACACACACACACTAGGGACAATTTAGAATGGCCAATGCACCTAACCTGCATGTCTGTGGACTGTGGGAGGAAACCGGAGTACCCGGAGGAAACCCACGCAGACACGGGGAGAACATACAAAGTCCACGCAGGGAGGACCCGGGAGGTGAAACCAGGTCCCCAGATCTCCCAACTGCGAGGCAGCAGCGCTACCCACTGTGCCACCGTGCCGCCTGTAAGCATGTATTTATTTATTTAATTATGTGGCCTGTGAGTTTGAATCTTTGTTATCTTTTTGTTGCTGTGTGCATCTTAATTTCTGTTTAAGAATAAGAAATAAAGTTTATCTAATCTAACAGCCAAATGGCCAAATCAGAAACGTTGCATATTGGCGCCCTCTTCTGCTCCTAGAGGGGACAGCAAAAAAAAAAAAAAAAGAAAAGCTGAATAAAAAGTATGGAAAACAGGTAAAGCCAAATGTACTTATTCTTCTTCTAAACTCTTTTAACTAGACTTTATAGAAAAAAAATGCCACCTGATGCAAATTCTGAACATGCTCATATTTCATTCGTCCTCTAACTCAGATCAGGGTCATTGGGGGAGCAGTGACTACCGCGGTAAGACAAGACCCAACCCTGCATGGAGCACCAGACTATGACAGGTCACATTCATGTACAGCCACACTCACTCAACACATTTACCTAACGTGCACATCATTGAAAAACAAAGACATTGGTAGAACATGAAGACCACACTCAAGTAAGTACAAGACGCTGCATTTGAACCTGACATGATGGACATATGAGGCAGCTACAGTGACTACTGTGTTACCATACTGCCTAGTAAAACAACCTCCTTCTCAAGTTTTTAGACAGTGTGGCAGGCTGTGGCTTTAATACAGAAGAACTTCTTACTCCATTCAGATTTTTAAAAGATAAATCACTTTTTTCACTTGAACAGCCCTGTAGATAGATAGATAGATAGATAGATAGATAGATAGATAGATAGATAGATAGATAGATAGATAGATAGATACTTTATTAATCCCAATGGGAAATTCACATTCTTCAGCAGCAGCATACTGATACAATAAATAATATTAAATTAAAGAATGATAATAATACAGGTGAAAAAAAACAGACAATAACTATGTATAATGTTAAATATTAACGTTTACCCCCCCTGGTGGAATTAAAGAGTCGCATAGTTTGGGGGAGGAACGATCTCCTCAATCTGTCTGTGGAGCAGGACAGTGACAGCAGTCTGTCGCTGAAGCTGCTCTTCTGTCTGGAGATGACATTATTTAGTGGATGCAGTGGATTCTCCATAATTGATAGGAGCCTGCTGAGCGCCCTTCGCTCTGCCACAGATGTTAAACTGTCCAGCTCCATGTCAACAATAGAGCCTGCCTTCCTCACCAGTTTGTCCAGGCGTGAGGCGTCTTTCCTCTTAATGCTGCCTCCCCAGCACACCACTGCGTAGAAGAGGGCGCTCGCCACAACTGTTTGATAGAACATCTGCAGCATCTTATTGCAGATGTTGAAGGAAGCCAGCCTTCTAAGGAAGTATAACCGGCTTTGTCCTTTCTTGCACAGCGCATCAGTATTGGCAGTCCAGTCTAATTTATCATCCAGCTGCACTCCCAGATATTTATAGGTCTGCACCATCTGCACACAGTCACCTTTGATGATCACTGGGTCTATGAGGGGTCTGGGCCTCCTAAAATCCACCACCAGCTCCTTGGTTTTGCTGGTGTTCAGGTGTAGGTGGTTTGAGTCGGACCATTTAACAAAGTCATTGATTAGGTCCCTATACTCCTCCTCCAGCCCATTCCTGATACAGCCCACGATAGCAGTGTCATCAGCAAACTTTTGCACATGGCAGGACTCCGAGTTGTATTGGAAGTCCGATGTATATAGGCTGAACAGGACCGGAGAAAGTACAGTCCCTTGTGGCGCTCCTGTGTTGCTGACCACAATGTCAGACGTGCAGTTCCCAAGACGCACATACTGAGGTCTGTCTTTAAGATAGTCCACGATCCATGCCACCAGGTATGAATCTAATCCCATCTCTGTCAGCTTGTCCCTAAGGAGCAGAGGTTGGATTGTGTTGAAGGCGCTAGAGAAGTCTAGAAACATAATTCTTACAGCACCACTGCCTCTGTCCAAGTGAGAGAGGGATCGGTGTAGTATATAGATGATGGCATCTTCCGCTCCCACCTTCTCCTGATATGCAAACTGCAGAGGGTCAAGGGCGTGTTGAACCTGTGGCCTAAGGTGGTGAAGCAGCAGCCTCTCCATGGTCTTCATCACATGTGATGTCAGAGCAACAGGCCGAAAGTCATTCAGCTCATTAGGACGTGATACCTTTGGGACTGGGGTGATACAAGATGTTTTCCAAAGCCTCGGGACTTTCCCCTGTTCCAGGCTCAGGTTGAAGATGCGCTGTAGAGGACCCCCCAGCTCCGATGCACAGACCTTCAGCAGTTGTGGCGATACTCCATCTGGACCCGCTGCTTTGCTGGCACGAAGTCTCCTCAGCTCTCTGCTCACTTGCGCTGTTGTTATTATGGGTGGGGATGTTTTTCCTATGCTGGTATCAGCAGAAGGATGTGTGGAGGGTGCAGTACTCTGAGGTGAGAGTGAGAGTGGGTTAGGGTGGTCAAACCTGTTAAAAAAGTTGTTCATTTGGTTTGCTCTCTTCACGTCTCTCTCAATGGTGGTACCCCGCTTCGAGCTGCAGCCAGTGATGATCTTCATCCCATCCCACACTTCCTTCATGCTGTTATTCTGCAACTTCTGCTCCAGCTTTCTCCTGTACTGCTCCTTCGCCGCCCTGAGTTGGACTCGGAGTTCCTTCTGCACGCGCTTGAGCTCATGCTGATCACCGTCTTTAAAAGCCCTTTTCTTCTGATTCAAAAGGCCCTTGATGTCACTTGTAATCCATGGCTTGTTGTTAGCATAGCAGCGTACTGTTCTTACTGGAACTACAATGTCCATACAGAAGTTGATGTAGTCAGTAGTGCAGTCAACAACTTCCTCAATGTTCTCATTATGAGATCCCTGCAGGATATCCCAGTCTGTAGTTCCAAAAAGTTCTCTCAGAGTATTCTCAGCCTCCGGGGTCCACTTCCTGAATGATCGTGTGGTTACAGGTAGGACTCTAACTTTTGGTTTATAGTAAGGCTGAAGCAGAACCAGGTTATGATCTGCTTTCCCAAGCGCAGGCAGCGGGGTGGCGCTGTATGCGTCTTTAACGTTTGCATACAGTAAATCAATAGTCTTATTTCCCCGGGTGTTACAGTCCACATACTATGAGGGGCCAAACAGGCCAAAAATCATATATTTTTGTACGTAAAGTATTGGTTTACGCATGAACATTATTGGTTTATGGATGATTACTATCGGTTTGCGTGCATACTTAATTGGTTTGCGTGCGAACAATACTGGTTTCATTCATATGAACCATATTGGTTCGTGTCCGTATATTATCGGTTTGTGCGTGAACTATATCCGTTTGTATATGCATAGCACTGGTTTGCATATGAACTATATTGAATTGAACTTTATTACTGGTTCACGTGCGTTTGCTATCGGTTTGTGAGGGAATTGCATTGGTTTGCGTGCGTATGCAATCGGTTTGCGTATCAACTATATTGGTTTGTGTTCGTATACTACTGGTTTGCTTACGTATAGCACTGGTTTTTCATATGCAATATACTGGTTTCACGTGGGTAATATATCGGTTTCGCATATGAACGCTATTGGTTTTGTGTATGCACTACATTGAGTCCTTGTCAGTCTTCTACCGGTTTTATGTGTGCGTACTATGTCGGCTTTGTGAAAGTAACATGCTGGATTTATGTGTGTACTATATCGGTTTTGCGTATGAAACATACTGGTTTGCGAACGCACACTATCGGAATGTTGTGTATGAACTATATCGGTTCTGCGTGCGAACTATATTGGTTGTTCACGTGATCTTCAGTGGAAATGGGCGGGGCAAGAAACAGGAACTCAGGGGCCGGTAGTGTCATGGAGCGTGTAGAGAAGCTGACAGGAGACAGATCTGGGCTTACTTTAAACAGCGGCGTATTTTTTTTCCACACGATAGGTTTGGGAAAGGACTTGGTGGTAATTATTACTATTTACTAGAATCAGCCATTGAGTGTGTAATGAACACAAAGCTGAAGTTAAGTACGTATTTGGTCCTCATTTTATTCGCTTCCAGCTACATGCTCGCTTGCAACCCGCGACTGTACTTTTTCACACAGCTTTTGCAAACTAGTTACTTATTCTAAAGGCAAAATATTCTACATTTACGACTGACGCCTTTATCCAGTATAACATTTAGTTACTACTGGTTACATTTCTGATGCCCAGCGATCCCGCACCGTGCCGCCTAGACAGGTGAAGTGACATGCTCATGGTCACACAGTGTCACTATCAGGACTTGAACCGACAAATGTAGGGTTTAGAGAACAAAGCCCTAACCACAATGCCCCACTGCTTGCACATCTGCAACGTGCATATTATTTGACATGATATGATCGTGTCCATTCTTTGAAAAGCTAAATGTTCCATATTTAGGACCAGTATATGTGAGTTACATCATATTGAGCCACCTTACCTTTCACAGTTTTGTGACAAGGCATATGCTTTTTTTAAGATGCAGCCGATTTTTGCCCTGCCAGATACAAGTACCTGCGTATTTCCACTCCAATATCTGATAAATAGGATTTACTGTGCTATCATGGGCACTGTAAAGTGTTAAATCACGTTCAGCCACTTTAATTTTCACAGTTTTGTGACAAGACAGATTCCTTTGTTAAATTAAAGTTGTGTTTAACATTTTTGACCTGTGCAGAACCAAAATGTGGAATATTTATTTTTTCAAATAATTGATCAGTTTGTAATGATTCTGATTAATGTACATGCTGTAGAATATTTTGCCATGCTGTTAGAATAAGAAGCTGGTGTGCAAAAGCTGTATGAATAAGTAGCTGACTGCAAGCATATACTGGATGTAGCTAGGATTGAATAAAAAGCCAGCAGAATGTGCACCTCACGTCAGCCCCGTGAATATTTCAGAAATACGGGAAAATACTGTTAAAAATAATAACCACCAAGCCCTTTCAGAAACAGTGACATGCAAAAGTATTCAATCACTTTAAAAGTCATCCTAATTTTCTGTATGACAAAAGATTTTTCCACGTTTATTTATTCATTCTTTTTAATGTGAACTCTTGTGCTGTAACAATACATTTCTAAATAAACCATTTTCTGTAGATATTTAACTGAAGAAGAAAAACTCCAAAGTTGATGTTTGCATTAAGTATTCAAGCCCAACACATTCATACTTTGTCAAGAACCCTTTTGCTGCCGTAACAGCTTTCGTTCTTTTGTAAGTAGGCCCCAGTTCTGCACATTGCTCAGGAGTGATTCTGCCCCTTTCTTCTTGGCAGGATTTCTAGAGACCCTCTATGTCGGTGAGATGGCACCTCTGAACAGCAGTTTTCAAACAGTGCCACAGATTCTCAACAGGGTTAAGCTTAGGGCTTTGACTTGGCCACTCCAAAACATTCACCTTTCTGTTTTTGAGCTATTAAAGTGTCACATTGTCCTAATGCTTAAGGTCATTATCATGTTGAAAGATGAATCTTCTCCTGAGCTTTCATAGCAGACTGGAACAAGTTCTCTTGCAAAATTGTGCAGTATATCTGTCCATCCATTGTCCCTTCAACTCTGACAAGATTCTCAGACCCAGCACATGAAAAACATCCCCATAGCATCCCCATGAGACTGCCACCACCATATTCCACTGTAGGAATGTTGTTTCTTGAGGCCTGGGCAATGTTAGTGTTACACTTCACATACCTCTTGCGTCTGCCCAAAAACTTCTATTTTGGTCTCATATGACCATAAAACCTTCTCCCACATTTTAACTGGGTCTTTTTAATGCTTTGTGGCAAACGCCATACATTGTTTTATGTGGACCTTCTTAAGGAATGGCTTCTTTCATGCTACCCTCCCATAGAAGCCTGTTTTATGGAGAACTCTTGAAATTGTGGACCCCAGCACCTTTACTCCAGCTAAAGATCGTCACAGACATCTGAGAGTGACAGTTGGATTTCTAGTCGCCTCTCCCACCAGTTGATGTCTCACTCTGATGTTGAGTTTTGAGGGACAGCCTGTTCTAGTCAGAGTCTGTGTATTTTGATGAACCTTCCACTTTCTGGTGATGAATGCAACAGTGCGCAATGGGACATTCAAACTCTTTTGATATTTTTATAGTCATTCCCAGTCTTGTGCATTTCAATAACTTTGTTTCTCACATCAGTAGAATGCTTCTTTGTTTTCATTTTTGCAGTGACTGTCCACCAAAGATTACGGCCCTTACAAAGGGGGCTGTTTATATCCAGAGAGACAGAAAGGACTCACAAGTAGCACCTCATCATGTTTAATTATGACTGTTAAACGACTGTCACCTTTGTAATTAATTTGTCATTGGTGTAATGATGGAGCTTCCAAAGCACAGAGGTTTAAATACCTATGCAAACATTAACTTTGGAGTTTTTCTTCTTCAGTTAAACGTCTACAGAAAATGGTTTATTTTGTCTTTGGAAATGTTTTGTCACAGCATAAGAAAAATACTGAATGAATAAATGTGTATACATCTTTTGTCTTGCAGAAAATTATGACTTTCAAGGGGATTGAATACTTTTGTATGCCACTTAATGTTTGTGAAAGGGCTTGGTGATGATTAACGTTTAACATCTGAAATGATCACGGGACTTAAGTTAGGTACACATTCAGGTGGCTTTTTATTCACTCCTAGCTACACATATGCTTGTAGTCAGCTACTTATTCACAAACCAGCTTCTTCTTCAATGTTAAGTGCATGGTAAAATATTATACAGCGTGTACATTAATCTGCAAACTGATACATTATTTGAAAGAATAAATATCTCAGATTTAGCTCTTGAACGGGTTGAAAATGTTACACTCAACTTTAACAAAGGAATCTGTCCTGGACAAGATTATATTATGTCAAATAATATACACATTGCAGATGTGCAAGCATTGGGGCATTGTGGTAAGGGCTTTGCCCTCTAAATCCTACATTTCTCGGTTAAAGTCCTGATAGTGACACTGTGTGACCATGAGCATGTCACTTCACCTGAATAGGCGGCACGGTGCGGGATCGCTGGGCATAAGAAATGTAACCAGTAGTAACTAAATGTTATACTGGATAAAGGCGTCAGTAGTAAATGTAGAATATTTTGCCTGTAGAATAAGTAACTAGCTTGCAAAAGCTATGTGAAAAAGTACAGTCGCGGGTTGCAAGCGAGCATGTAGCTGGAAGCGAATAAAAAGACGACCAAATACGTACTTAACTTCAGCTTTGTGTTCATTACACACTCAATGGCTGATTCTATTAAATAGTAATAATTACCACCAAGTCCTTTCCCAAACCTATTGTGTGGAAAAAAATACTGCACTGTTTAAAGTAAACCCAGATCTGTCTCCTGTCAGCTTCTCTACACGCTCCATGACACTACCGGCCCCTGAGTTCCTGTTTCTTGCCCCGCCCATTTTCACTGAAGATCACGTGAACAACCAATATAGTTCGTACGCAGAACCGATATAGTTCATACACAGAGTTGCAATAGTGTTCGTTCGCAAACCAGTATGTTTCGTACGAGAAACCGACATGGCACACACATACAACCAATAGAGTTCAAGCGCAAAACCGATATGTTACCCACATGAAACCAGTATAAGACGTGCATGAAACCAATATAGTGCATACACAAAATCATCGTTAGACCGGCACAGAACGCAAGCCAATATAGTTCATACGCAAACCGATAACATACAACCGAAAACCAATGCAGTTCACTCACAAACCAATAACAAACGTACTGGAACCACTAATATACACACGCGAATCAATATAGTTCATATGCAAACCAGTGCTATGCATATACAAACGGATATAGTTCACGCACAAACCGATAATATACGGACACGAACCAATATAGTTCATATGAATGAAACCAGTATTATACGCACGCAAACCAATTAAGTATGCACGCAAACCGATAGTAAATATTCATAAACCAATAGTGTTGATACGTAAACCAATAGATTACACACACAAATATATGATTTATGGCCTGTTTGGCCCCTCATAACATACTGGGAGAATGCAGGCAATGTTTTGTCCAGCGTCACATGGTTAAAGTCTCCAGCGATTAGCACAAGCGCCTCAGGGTGCTGCGTTTGTAACTTAGCAACAGCGGAATGGATGATGTCACTCGCTGACTCCACGTCTGCCCGAGGAGGAATGTATACAATAACATGTCCAAACTCTCTGGGCAAATAGTAGGGACGTAAACTTACGGCCAACAGTTCGATATCCCTGCAGCAAGTGGAGATTTTGACGTTAACATGTCCAGAGTGACACCACCGTGTATTAACATAGAGAGCGAGTCCTCCTCCTTTGTGCTTACCACAGGTACTTGCATCTCTGTCCGCTCTAACTGTGCTAAACCCGGGTAGCTCCACGTTGGCATCTGGGATGGTGTTATTTAGCCACGTTTCGCAGAAACACAACAAACTGCATTCTCTGTAGGTCCTTACATTTTTCACCAGCGCAGCCAGTTCGTCGATCTTATTTGAGATTGAGTTTACATTCCCCAGAATCACAGAAGGCACCGAAGGCTTGAAACGCCACTTTCTCGCAAGCCGCTTCTTTTTTAGCTTAGTGCCGGCTCTGCTGCCACGATACCGCCTTCTTACCTCGTCGGGTAAATATGGAACCACACCGGCACTGGCATTTGTTCTCAGCGCCCGAAGTTGAGTACTTGAATAGGCGAGTCTCGGCGTGTTAAAATCCATGCCCACGTTGTAAAAGTAAGTGTGTCCAGGGAAGGAATCCACATAAAATAAAGTGGTAGGAGTGATCAATAAATAAAAATAGAAAAATAAAAGTAGAAAAGTACACATACATATACAGTCATACACGGAGCTGCTGAAAAGGCTGCCACTCACGGCGGCGCCGGTGTCCTTTGTGTCTTTTTTTAACTATAATTGGCCAATTTTTGTAGTCAAAAATGTGTGCCCCTTTTTGGATATATTAGGGTTGCCAAATTAGAAAATTAGAAATATGGGACACTCTTAAAATCTAGTATATTACTATATATATACATTTATACATGCTCCCTACACACCCAGACCAATATATTATATAAAAGTAGAGATATAATGTGTTGCTTGATATAAGAATTCCTGCCATGTTCAATACTGAAAGTGCAATTACATACACCACAGTGTGCTTCTGCCTTGTTTGATAAATGTCCATTCGCTGGAATATTCATCACGAAATTTACACTTATGTTTTGGCATCTTGGATGGATGGATGGATGGGTTTATTTTTTAAGTTAGAAAAAAAGTGGGCCATGGCAAGTAGTAACAAGACACTTTGTTCACCCTGTATGTTGCAATGCTGATACAGAACTGCACAGCAACGCGGCTGGAGAGCAAAACGGTAAGAGTGTCACTGTCCTCAGCCAACCAGAGCAACTGAACAAGTTGCAAACTGGCAGCAAACACTCATTTCCTCGTTACATTTGGGTTATTTTCATCAAGAGAATCTGAAAAAAGAAAGTATAATTACTTATAAAGTTACAACTAAGTACCGTAAGAAGGTAGTAAAAATATATTTTTATTACGAAATTTGAAAATGAACTAAATACGGGACATTTGGGTGTCCCTGAAAGGTCAGTATGGGACAGGGGACAAAAATATCAAATTTGGGACATGTCCCGTATATAAGGGACGCCTGGCAACCATAGGATATATAAATGTGGGCATTAATGGATAACAGTAATAATATAATGGGAGGCATAGGCAGAGTGGGCAATAATGTAGTAACCTGCATGGCACTAAAAATGCTGCCAGTACCAGTAAGCATAAACTAATAATGCAATATTAATAATTATATTATCTCTCTATTATATAAAAAAATCTTGGGATGAGACAAGACTCTTTGCAAGAGATTTTCAAGTCCCACAAGACGAGACTTTGGCCATGAGATTTTATCAAGTCCCGCCCTCCTCTCAACCATATTCAAACACACACACAGTCCTCTCACCTCTCATTCATGTGAATGCTTTTGACAGACACAGTTCCTGCTCTCTCAGCTCTTATAAATTTTATTGTTTTCCTCAGTTTAAGTTCCCAATTAAAGAAGATGTATTTTGTCCAAATCTTATTGAACAATTTCATCACAAAAGGTATTCAACTGAAGAAATGAGTACACAGGCAATCCTAGCACTAGAAATGATGAAGTCAAACGAATTAATGCGAAAATTATCGATCAGTTACACAGCAGATTGATTAAATGCGTACCAATAGACTAAGCTGAAACAGTTGGTGGTGATGGTGCGGAGCATGAAAACATCAACTTTCAATATCATGAAGAATATCTACAACCATTAACACCGTCCAGTCTTCCACCACACAAATTACTGTAGAAAGAAGGAAGTATCCAAAAAGGTTATGTAGTACATCATCAGGAGATAACATAAGACAACAAAGGAGATCTTGATACGCCATTTGTATTAAAATGTTAACAGTTTTCTGTTAGAATAGCTTTGGCAAAGACAATTAACAAATCTTGGAGCCAAACATTCGAAAAAAGTAATTTTGTTTAATAGTGAGAAAGAAACAAAATTCACTCACGGGCAGTTATATGTTGTGTTGTCACGATGAAAGTCCAAACACAGAATCACAATTCAATGTGAAATTGACGAAAATTTAATTAAAAAAATTGTTTTTACTGAAGTTTAAAAAGTATTTGTGTGTTAATTTCAAAGCCAAACAGAAGGAATTTGTATGACATAATTTACTTTCAAATTATTACGTTTTGCTATTTTTTAATACAGTAATCCCTCGCTGTATCGCGCTTCGCCTTTCGCGGCTTCACTCTATCACAGATTTTATATGTAAGCATATTTAAATATATATCGTGGATTTTTTGCTGGTTCGCGGATTTCTGAGGACATTGGGTCTTTTAATTTCTTATACATGCTTCCTCAGTTGGTTTGTCCAGTTGATTTCATACAAGGGACGCTATTGGCAGATGGCTGAGAAGCTACCCAGCTTACTTTTCTCTCTCTCTCTCTTGCGCTGACTTTCTCTGATCCTGACGTAGGGGGATTGAGCAGGGGGGCTGTTCGCACACCTAGACGATACGAACGCTCGTCTAAAAATGCTGAAAGATTATCTTCACGTTGCTACCTTCTGTGCAGCTGCTTTGTGAAGCGACATGCTGCACGGTGCTTCGCATACTTAAAAGCACGAAGGGCACGTATTGATTTTTGATGTTTGTTTTTCTCTGTCTCTCTCTCTCTCTCTCTCTCTCTGCTCCTGACGGAGGGGGTGTGAGCTGCCGCCTTCAACAGCTTTGTGCCGCGGTGCTTCGCATACTTAAAAGCCAAACAGCCCTATTGATTTGTTTGCTTTTCTCTATCTCTCTGACAGTCTCTGCTCCTGACGCGCACTCCTTTGAAGAGGAAGATATGTTTGCATTCTTTTAATTGTGAGATGGAACTGTCATCTCTGTCTTGTCATGGAGCACAGTTTAAACTTTTGAAAAAGAGACAAATGTTTGTTTGCAGTGTTTGAATAACGTTCCTGTCTCTCTACAACCTCCTGTGTTTCTGCGCAAATCTGTGACCCAAGCATGACAATATAAAAATAACCATATAAACATATGGTTTCTACTTCACGGATTTTCTTATTTCGCGGGTGGCTCTGGAACGCAACCCCCGCGATGGAGGAGGGATTACTGTATGGGTAATTACTTGCTGTAATGTAAAATAGTTAGGTCTATTATGCAAATGTAACAATTCCCATGAAGATAAAAATCAGTTTAAATTGTACATCCGCATTCCCCATACGCGAGGGACAGAACCGTAAAGAGGCAAGCGCGTAGCACAGGTACGGGGGTTGGCGACTGAAGCGATCAGGCCCCCTAGTAATACTTAAATATAAACATGTAACAATATTAATCATACCATATATTTATATTTATATTATAAACGAATTTCCTGGCTATGTGACATGCACTTAAAATTGCTGCTTTCTGTACTTTTCTGTATGTGTATGGCTTTCTATGTAATGTCTATGTGTAGTGTAATTGGGATGACACCAGTGGTGGATACCACAATGGGCACAATGATCACCTTGTCCTTCCTCCACAAGGGATGTATCTTTTTTTCTGTTAGTT
The DNA here is from genome assembly GCF_900747795.2 of Erpetoichthys calabaricus. Taxonomy (NCBI): domain Eukaryota; kingdom Metazoa; phylum Chordata; class Cladistia; order Polypteriformes; family Polypteridae; genus Erpetoichthys; species Erpetoichthys calabaricus. The sequence continues at coordinate 15,693,158 of NC_041397.2, forward strand.
TTGTGTTCTTCAGCATTTTATTTGTGTGTGTATTCTGTAAGTTGTGTGTTTGGTATGGCAGTGTCAATAATATCTGTATTTTTATTTTGTTTGTCGATCAGGGTTATTGTCTGGTCTGATATGATGGGTAGTTTTGTCTTTCAGTATAGTTGGCATTTTCTGTAACTCTCATCTGGTTTGTATGTAGGGGTAGTGCCAGTTGTTGATGGCTTATGCCTGCCATTTGATTGTAATTTACAGCCCATGATGTATTGGATTGTTTTGTGTTTCTTTTGCCAGTATCTGCGTGTCCTGTCTGTAGTGTTAGCATTCTCAAGAAAATATTGCCTGTAGTATCTAGTGCTTATAATTTGATCTTGTATGGCTAGTGCAAGAAGAAACTGTTAATCACTCAGTTATTTAATTATCAGTTTTGCCCTCAGCAATGCTAGTAATTAATTAAAACAATCAACAAGATACCCCACAATGGACAGCAAAGTAATGCAGGCTGAGTGAGGGAGCTCTGATTAACTTTCCAGCCATGATATCAGAAATTTGAATAGATCTGTAAATTTTAAGAATGAGATTAATAAATTGACTACAATCTACAGTTAGATCCATAAATATTTGGACACAGACAACTTTTTTCTAATTTTGGTTCTGTACATTACCACAATGAATTTTAAATGAAACAACTCCGATGCAGTTGAAGTGCAGACTTTCAGCTTTAATTCAGTGGGGTGAACAAAACGATTGCATAAAAATGTGAGGCAACTAAAGCATTTTTTGAACACAATCCCTTCATTTCAGGGGCTCGAAAGTAATTGGACAATTGACTCAAAGGCTATTTCATGGGCAGGTGTGTTCAAGTCTGTCGTTATGTCGTTATCAATTAAGCAGATAAAAGGCCTGGAGTTGATTTGAGGTGTGGTGCTTGCATGTGGAAGATTTTGCTGTGAACAGACAACATGCAGTCAAAGGAGCTCTCCATGCAGGTGAAAGAAGCCATCCTTAAGCTGCGAAAACAGAAAAAACCCATCTGAGAAATTGCTACAATATTATAAGTGGCAAAATCTACAGTTTGGTACATCCTGAGAAAGAAAGCAAGCACTGGTGAACTCAGCAACGCAAAAAGACCTGGACGTCCACAGAAGACAACAGTGGTGGATGATGGCAGAATCATTTCCATAGTGAAGAGAAACCCCTTCACAACAGCCAACCAAGTGAACAACACTCTCCAGGGGGTAGACGTATCGATATCCAAGTCTACCATAAAGAGAAGACTGCATGAAAGTAAATACAGAGGGTGCACTGCAAGGTGCAAGACACTCATAAGCCTCAAGAACAGAAAGGCTAGATTGGACTTTGCTGAAGAACATCTAAAAAAGCCAGCACAGTTCTGGAAAAACATTCTTTTGGACAGATGAAACCAAGATCAACCTCTACCAGAATGATGGCAAGAAATAAGTATGGAGAAGGCGTGGAACAGCTCATTATCCAAAGCATAGCACATCATCTGTAAAACACGGTGGAGGCAGTGTGATGGCTTGGGCGTGCATGGCTGCCAGTGGCACTGGGACACTAGTGTTTATTGATGATGTGACACAGGACAGAAGCAGCCGAATGAATTCTGAGGTGTTCAGAGACATACTGTCTGCTCAAATCCAGCTAAATGCAGTCAAATTGATTGGGCGGCGTTTCATGATACAGATGGACAATGACCCAAAACATACAGCCAAAGCAACCCAGGAGTTTATTAAAGCAAAGAAGTGGAAAATTCTTGAATGTCCAAGTCAGTCACCTGATCTTAACCCAATTGAGCATGCATTTCACTTGTTGAAGACTAAACTTCAGACAGAAAGGCCCACAAACAAACAGCAACTGAAAGTAAAGGCCTGGCAGAGCATTAAAAAGGAGGAAACCCAGCATCTGGTGATGTCCAGGAGTTCAAGACTTCAGGCTGTCATTGCCAGCAAAGGGTTTTCAACCAAGTATTAGAAATGAACATTTTATTTCCAGTTATTTAATTTGTCCAATTACTTTTGAGCCCCTGAAATTAAGGGATTGTGTTTAAAAAATGCTTTAGTTGCCTCCCATTTTTATGTAATCGTTTTGTTCACCCCACTGAATTAAAGCTGAAAGTCTGCACTTCAACTGCATCTGAGTTGTTTCATTTCAAATTCATTGTGGTAATGTACAGAACCAAAATTAGAAAAAAGTTGCCTCTGTCCAGATATTTTTGGACCAAACTGTACATTATACACTTTCACTTTTACTGTTGTGGTCCAGTTGTGGCACAAGACTTATTTTATACCCCAGATACTCTTGTGAGAATAAACAAAAAGTATACAATTTATTTATGACATGTGGATAATACAGTAGAAGAGGGATATTTATAAGTATATGTATTTATCTCTCTCTCTCTGTATATATATATATATATATATATATATATATATATATATATATATATATATAGATATAGATATTGTGGATGGGTGCAGGAACTGCTGGAAGAAACTGGGGTGCCAAATGGGTCGGCAAAATAAACAGACCTTGTTTTTGGGTTGTAGTTTACAAAGGTAAATATGGCTTCTTAGCCATCTATTATATAATGCCTTTCACATCTGCTCCCTTGAACATGGGAAAGTTGTTATATAAATAAAATCTATCTATCTATCTATCTATCTATCTATCTATCTATCTATCTATCTATCTATCTATCTATCTATCTATCTATCTATCTATCTATCTATCTATCTATCTATCTATCTATCTATCTATCTATCTATCTATCTATCTATCTATCTATCTAATAGTGCTTTTCACATCTATATCTATTTGTTGTGGTCACCAGAGGGCACTCTGGCTTCCCAAACACTAGACACAAAAAGACATGGACACAAACTGCCAGAAGCAAAGGCTTTTATTTAGTGTGAAACTCTTCCAGGAAGCAATTCCTACAACACCAGCACAAGTACAAGTACAAGCACCCAGCAACTCTTTACCTTTTGTCTTTCTCTCTCTGCCATCTCCACTCCTCATAGCAAGCGTTGTCCTCCTCCTCTGAACTCTGGCAGGCGACTCTTTTTATGAGATAGATAGATAGATAGATAGATAGATAGATAGATAGATAGATAGATAGATAGATAGATAGATAGATAGATAGATAGATAGATATGAATTAATTAATAGATAGATAGATTCATCAGAGTCAATCCAGACTACCTTTTTCTATAGCAGGGGTCCTCAATCACGGTCCTGGAGGGCTGCAGTGGCTGCAGGTTTTTGCTCCAACCCAATTGCTTAATAAGAAGCACTTACTGCTCAAGTAACACGTCTGCTTCACATTTGTCTTGCTCGTTAAGATTTTGAACCCTTATTGCTTATTTTAGTCTTAAACAGCTGTATTCTTGGCTTTTAATTGCTCCTAATTAGCAATAACATGCAAATGACAAAAGAGACCAGCATTTCTCCATTTAGCTTGTTACCATTTACACCTCTGTGTATATTTATCAGACACTATTTGGTTTAATGAAATACTTGGAAGGAAAGTGAAAAGAAAAAAGTGAAGGACTGAGAATTACTCCTCCATTTTAGCCTTCAAATCATTTGGATGATATCCTTAGAAAGGGGAAGAAAATCTAAGATATGAGAATGACCCAACATAGCAGAGTTAAAGCACTAACAAGCCATGAAATTGAATTATCAAAAGCATTTTTAGAAATAAAATGTATTGCATCTGTTGTTACAACAGATGGCACATCACAAACGTTAAAACTGCTTTTTACGAATTCCAAAAAAATGGCACATAACACAGGTATATGAATTTTATTTTTCATTCCAACAAATGGTGTATCACAAACACTAACACTGGTTTTATGAATCCCATACCAAATAGTACATAACAGAGACATATGCATTGTATTTGTCCTACCAATAGATGGAATATCACAAACAGTAATTGACATTGTTTTTATGAATCTCATACCAAATGATACAGACATATACATTGCATTTGTCCTTCCAACAGATGACGCATCAGAAATATTAACACAGGTTTTAAGAATCCCTTACCAAATGATACATAACAGAAACATATGCATTTTCTTTGTCATTCCAATAGATGGTGGATCTATCTATCTATCTATCTATCACAAACATAAACACTACTTTTATGAATCCCATATTAAATGACACATACCAGAAACATATGCATCACATTTATCCTTCCAACAGTTGGCACATCACAAACATTAACACTGGTTTTATTAATCCCATATCAAATGGTACATAACAGAGACATATACATTGCATTTGTCATCCCAACAGTTGGCACATCACAAACATTAGCACTGCTTTTACGAATTCCATACCAAATGGCATATATCAGAGGCGTATGCATTTTGTTTGTCATCTCAACAGGTGGTAGATCACAAACAGTAACACTACTTTTATGAATCCCATACCAAAAGGCATATAACTGAGACATATACATTGCATTTGTCATTCCAACAGTTGGCACATCACAAACATTAGCACTGCTTTTACGAATTCCATACCAAATGGCATATATCAGAGGCGTATGCATTTTGTTTGTCATCTCAACAGGTGGTAGATCGCAAACAGTAACACTACTTTTATGAATCCCATACCAAAAGGCATATAACTGAGACATATACATTGCATTTGTCATTCCAACAGTTGGCACAGCACAAACATTAGCACTACTTTTATGAATCCCATACCAAAAGGCATGAGACATATACATTGCATTTGTCATTCCAACACATGGTGCATGACAAACATTTAATGTTTGTGATGTGATATCTGTTGGAATGACAGAAGCAATGCTTTTAATTCCTATGCATTTACAGCATATATTCCAACAGATAATGCACTGCAAATGTTAATGTTGTAGTCTACATTGATTACTTAGATTTCACCCCATCCTTCATGTGTAGTAAAGCTAGTACTTAGTGTAAAACAATGTTGGTAAAACTTTAGGGGCTACTCAGGTGAATCTGCAGACAGTTACAGCTATGGAATAAGATATTTGTTTGGTCTTAATAAGACAAAAGAGAAATGACACTCTTATTATAGAGGATGCCTATAGGGTTGCTACTACATGACAAGACCTTGACAAAAGCTTGTTTTGGCCTTAATATGTCTTACAAGGCATCAACAACATTCTAGAGCAGCAGATACCAGAACACTACAACCCCTTTGTCTGTACTCAGTATGACAGCAGGGCTTTCCTTTGCCATCTCCTTATCCTGGAAAACTATTTATAAAAGAGCATCACTCTCTCATTGAAAAACCCAAATTTCCAGCACACACGCACACACACACACACACACACACACACACACACACACACACACACACACACACACACACACAATGTAAATGTGTGCATCGCCTCTTTCTCACTCCACCCAAGTATCTGCCTGTGGGCCTATCTGTGCCATTAACTGCTCTTTAAATACCCCTGGGGTGTTCCTCCATGTGGTTCTGGACTATCCTCTTATCCTTTCCTTTTAATCATGTGTCTGTAATTTTCTTCCAGTGGTACTTTCCTTTGAGATTCCCTTGTTGCCACACACCTTCTCCACTTCTCTCCCTCTCTCTTTAACTGTTTCACAGACGTGTGCTGCAGCCTCTTGCTGGAATTTCCCTGACTTTCTAAAGATTCTTATGAGAAGTCAAGCAAAATGACACCTTTTATTGGTTAACTAGAAAGATTACAATAAGGAAGCATTCGAGGCATATATTGATTACATCTTACCTGAAGAAGGGGCCTGAGCTCCTTAATCTTTTTAGTTATCCAATAAAAGGTGTCATTTTGCTTGACTTCTCATTACATCCATAATGGCTAACACGGTACAACACCCTAATACTACAATGATTCTAACAAATTCTGTTTTGATAAGATGGTACTCCTGGACCTCTCAGCCCTGAAAATGAATGGCACATCCAGTTCTAATATTGAGAAATGGATCTCATTTACTAAACTAGCTGTTAATTTGTACCTGGGGTCCTGACTCTCTCCATTATCCTTTCATTGTCTTCTCCTTTTTGCCTTCTGGTGCTCTGCCACTCTCTAACTCCATAGTACTCTCCGTCTTTTTTTCTCTCTTATGGCTGTGCACACTACAGTTACTTTGACCTTAACCTTTTCTGACAGGCAACACAGTTGCGAGGAATTTCTCTTGATGTTTACCATCTTCAAAATGTCTTAGATGGCAGGGGGAGCCAGGAGGGGCTTATGTTCTTGTACTTTTTTTTCTGTTTGTCTTGGCTCATCTCAATAGAAAATCCATCCAATTCATCCATTTTCTAAACTCACTTTTCCAGACCAGGACCGTGGGGAAGCTGGAGCCTATCCCAACATGACTTGGGCACAATCCCTGGACAGGCTGAATGCACGGACATCAGGAGTCAATCAGAAACCCACCTAACCTGCATGTCTATGAAGAGACTGGGAGCACAAGGAGGAAACCCACATGGACATGGGGAGAACATACAAATTCTACACTGGGAGACTTGTACCCCCGTCTCCTTTTTGTGTCACTGTGCCGTAACCCCGTATATATAAAAATTTTTTGGACTTATTTCAGTAGTTCACTGCTACAGAACAAGACCTCAGGCTTTGCGTAGACACAAAGTGACAAAGTGGCCGTCTTTCCAGCTGGTATTATCTGGTGGTCCGATCACAGTTTGATAGCAGGTCAGGGTCAGTTCACCCGTGCAGTTTCATGGACTGCTGTTAAATAATCCAGAGGTTCTCCAGTTGTGGATATAAATACAGTATAAACTTAATAATACAAGGTGGGTCTTCAATTCAAATGCTTGGTCACGTATGAATGTGTTCCATTATTGTTCACAAAAATATTTATCGGAGGAGGATTATGTAACAATATTTTAGTGAAAACACATATGCTGGGGACACTTTGACCGGATGACTAGACTTGTGAATTATGCAACTTGAGTAACGTGAGATTTTTTCACTGATGTTTTTCATATTGTATGCTGTTGTCCAGTGTTTGTCTCCATAGATGTCTATTCAAAAACTTCTTTGACCTGTGGGACCACTGAACCCCCAGACACAATTGCACAACCCCAAGTCCAAAAAATGATTAATTTGTAAGGAAGACACCTCTGAACAGGCTTCTTTAGATAAGTCACACAATCAGCACAGTCCACCGTTTCTCTTCCTTGCGTGTTTTCCTCCTCCTTTCACCCCTCTCATCAAGGTTTGTCCACCTCATCCTCACTCCAAGTTTCCTGGAGAAGCTGAGCTGCTCCTTTTGTGTCAGACCCAGGAGTGTCACACCTGGGGAGCACTTTTGGGTCCAATAATTGAGAGATATTTTCTAGCAGAAATAGCAGAAGATAACAAAGTTTGTGAATAGGCCTCTATGGAGACAAATGCTGAACGACAGCACACAATATTTAAAACATCCATGAAAAAATATCATGTTACTTGTGTTGCGTAATGCACAAGTCACCCAGTCGTATGCTCAAAGTGTTCTTCTGCAGCTCTGCCTTGTAGTCCCCAAAGTATCCCAGCAGGGCTTCTCATCAGGACTACAACTCCCATCTTTCCCTGGGAGCCCTAGTTTCTGAATGCTGCTACTCCGTGTATTGGGCATTTGTCCACAGAGAATATGCCCATTTAGTGTTTTAAACACAAAGTATGAAATCTTAAAATTCATCGTATACTCTATTGGAAGCCAGTGCAGGGGAGCCAAAACAAGTGACATATGACCCCTTTATGCTGGTGCCAGTCAACCCCCTTGAAGCCACATTCAGAACCAACTGGAGGCGGGACAAAGATGATTGACAGATGTCAGTGTGAAGAGAATTGCAGTAATGTAGGCACGAGAAACAAAAATCTGAATAAGTTTTGCAGGTCATTATCTGACAAAAATGTCTTGACCATAGCAATAGCACCAAAAAAACATCCGTCCATTTTCTAACCCGCTGAATCCAAACACAGGGTCACGGGGGTCCACTGGAGCCAATCCCAGCCAACACAGGGCACAAGGCAGGAAACAATCCTGGGCAGGGTGCCAACCTACCGCAGGACACACACAGACACACCCAGGCCAATTTAGAATCGCCAATCCACCTAACCTGCATGTCTTTGGACTGTGGGAGGAAACCCACGCAGACATGGGGAGAACATGCAAACTCCACACAGGGAGGACCCAGGAAGTGAACCTGCTACCACTGCGCCACCGTGCCACCCACCAAAAAAACAGATATTTATAATAGCATTTTGATGGAAAGTGGAATCCATCATTGCTGGCCAACTGAAATGTGAAGAATCAGATGTGAAGTAGAAATGAAAATCAGCAGCAACACATTCATCCAATGCAATGTCAGCAGCCATACCATCTACACTCCAAAAGAGATCATCCACCTAAAACTAAGCTAAAACTAACTTGGAGACCACCTGGGAAAAGCTTGGGTTGCTGCTGGAAGAGGCTGTTGGTGACACCAGCAGGGGTGCTTACCCTGTGGTCTGTGTGTGGCTCTCAATGCCACCAGTGCAGTGACGGGGACACTGTGCTGCAAACATGGCCCCATCCTTCAGATGAGATGTAAAACAGAGGTCCTGACTGTATGTGATCATAAAAGACCACAGGGCATCTTTCAAAAAAGAGGAGGGTGCGTTCCGATGTTCAGGCTAAATTGCCCTCTGGTCCCAAAACTGTCCCGTCTCTCTAATTGGCAATCTACTTCACCCCTTCACCATCTAATAGCTTATGTGTGGTGAGCACACTGGTGCAGTAAAGTCTGCTGTCACATCATCCAGGTGGGTGTGTCACACACGTGCGCATGGGAGGCAGCTAAAGGGCTCGAGGGAAGACAGTTCTGAGGCATGCCGGGATGTGGCAGAGTGCGCTGATTCTTTTTTTCCCTTGCCTGTAGACCATTCCCGGGAAATCTCACCTGGCTCTCATGACGTCACTTCCGGGACCGAGCCAATGGAAGAAGACCTTACCAGCTCTGGCCCCTGTGATGTCACCTCCGGGCTGATCCTGAGCCAGACCCATATGACCTCACTTCCTGTCCTCCCCTTTAAAAGTATAACCATTTCCTCTATGAGTCAGTCTTGTTGTGGACTCTGTTGTATGCACATCAGTGCTCTATATTTGCATTTTCAACGTTGCAGCCAGGATACCTCATTATACGGGTGGCTGCCCCAAACCTTTATCTGTGTGAAGTCCCATTATTGCGACAGGTGCTACACATTGGTGGTGGCTGAAGTGGAGTGCAGTGCTGGAGACACTGTACAGCAAAAATGGTGATGTCCTTTGAATTAGATGTAAAGCTGAGGCCCTGACTCTCTGGGGTCATTAAAGATCTTTGGGTATCTTACGTAAACAGTAGGGTGTACCCCCAAGGCCTCTTCGATTCTGGTCCCCTAATCATTTCCATCTCTAAATGGCTATCTCTCTCACCCCTCTAACAACTGTAACAAGAATGAGTTGGAGACATTACAAAGGTTTGGGGCAGCCACCCATATATTATGCTTGGCTGAAATTGCTCTTTTTAAGTACACAATGTGAATCATCAGAGTCCAAAACAGAACTGCCTGTACTGAGGCAAGATAGCAATTTTAAAGGGCCAGAAGGGAAATGACGTCTTCATCGCAGGAAGTGGGAGTGGTATCCTGGTGTCCGGAAGTGACGTCATCCTCGGGGCCGTCCAGAGGCGGGATTTCCCGGGACAGGTCTGCAAGGGACTGAGAGAGATAGTCAGTACACTCCGCCGCCCCCTGGCCTGGTGTAGAATTACAAGTGTCTAGGCCCTTCAGCTGTTTCCCATGTGCACGTGTGTGACACCACCTAATAGTTAATGTGGAGTGAGAATACTGGCAGAATAATGGCTGCTGTCGCATCATCCAGGTTGGTGCTACACATTGGTGGTGGCTGAAGTGAAGTGCAATGCTGGAGACACCGTGCTGTAAAAATGGAGACATCTTTTGAATGAGATGTAAAGCTGAAGCCATGACTCTCCATGGTCATTAAAGATCTTTGGGCGTCTTATGTAAACAGTAGGGTGTACCCCTATGTCTTGGCTAAATTGCCCACCATGGCCTCATTGATTCTGGTCTCCTAATCATTTCCCATCTTTAAATGGCTATCTCTCTCACCCCTCTACCCACCTAATAGCTAATGTGTGGTCAGCATACTGGCACAATAATGGCTGCCATTGCATCATCCAGGTGGGTGCTACACATTAGTGATGGTTGAAATGGTTCCCCTCTCTCTATGTAAAGAGCTTTGAGTAGTGAGGAAAGCACTATACTGTATAAATGTAATTACTTTATTGTTATTATTATTATTATTATTATTATTATTATTCAGTATTTGTTTCCTCACACATGATGTCTTTGCAGTTTTTTTGCTGGTAAATCCAGGCTACCACAAGAAGCCAAAGTGATGTACCATAACACCTTTCTAATGATGTGTGCAGGGCCCATAAGTGTGATCTTTTGCTCTTCACTAGCTGATGGATGGCCTGGGAGCATCTTCAAGTTTAAATCATGATCTTTCTTTAATGTGCCTAATGCTCCAACCATAACTGGCACAGTTCTAGTTTTACAGTTCCACATCTCGCTAATCTCGATTTCCAGGATGATATTAGGATGATATTAAAACTCTGCACAGAGTGTGACTGGACTTTGATTTGAGCGCAAATTCCTGGGTCCGTGAAACAGCAGCAGTAACCACTGTGCTGTCACACTGTCTATTACAAATAGCCATGGGGACAATGACAAAAATATTCACACTGATAGCGGTTGAGCTGTGATTTGATTCCAAATTTCTGGTATTATGAAATAGTAGCACTAAGCACTGTGCCACCATATCACCCATAGCTAATCTCCATGAACGAATGTGTAACTATTAGAGGGGCACTGAATGGGCTGTGATTTGAACAAAAATCCCTGCCACTCTGAGCAGCAGCATCATCGAGTATGCCATCACTCTACTATGAAAAATACCCACAGGGAAACAATGTGCAAATCTACATACTGTAGATGGTGACTGAGCTGCGATTTGAGCCCAGATCCCTAGAAACGGGAGACAACAGCATCAACCACTATGTCAACACAACAGCCATTACAAAACTCCACGAGAGTTTCTGCAAATGTCACACAGACGGTCAATGGGCTGTGATTTGGACCCATATTCCTGGAACTGTGAGACAACAGCATTAATCACCATGCCACCACACCATCCATCACAAATTCAAATCAGGAACATGAACAGAGAGAGATGGTGACAGGGTTGTGATTTATAAAACAGAGCACAGAGAGCACAATAACCTATCAAATTCAGCATCAATTAGACAGAAATTCACAGACCAAGACATTCATCTATCTATCTATCTATCTATCTATCTATCTATCTATCTATCTATCTATCTATCTATCTATCTATCTATCTATCTATTATATAGTGCCTTTCATGTTGCCTCCCGAAGTGAGTTTGCATGTTCTCCCCATGTCTGCGTGGGTTTCCTCTCACAGCCCAAAGACATGCAGGTTAGGTGCACTGGCGATCCTAAATTGTCTCTAGTGTATGCTTGGTGTGTGTGTGCCCTGCGGTGGGCTGGCGTCCTGCCTAGGATTTGTTCCTGCCTTGTTCCCTGTGTTGGCTGGGATTGGCTCCAGCAGACCCCCGTGACCCTGTGTTAGGATATAGCGGATTGAAGAAAGGATGGATGGATAATGCTTCTCTAAATTCCTATGTGACACCTTCAATTAGAAATTAGATTTGTGTTCAGCTTTCTGCATTCAATCATAATCTACCAAAAGTTTTAACGAAGCCCAGTGTTTGAAAAAATGTGTTGTCCAATGTAACAGCTGAAGAGAATCACAAACAACAAAAGTGAAAAACTGAAGGACAGCCAGCTTAACCTACATAACATCCCAGAAATCCTCAAATGCCAATGGCTCGATTCTCCCCACATGTTTACGAGACTCGGCTCCACAGAAGCCGCTTATCCTGACTAACTCAAGTCTAATCTCCCCAAGTCAGTGAAAGGACATGAACTTGTGTCACTGCTTATTGGCCCGCCAGAGGCAGGTGTGGCTTCAGTTTCAGTTCATGAGCTCAAAGCAAAGGGGGGGGGAGGGGGGGGAGTGCCGCTGTCGCCCACCTAAGGGAGGGGCACATGCCTTTAAGCACAGAGAGCTGCACTTCCTCATTCGGAGCTCCGGCAGCCACTGGATCTGCCTTTTGGAACGCGACGTTTCCAGTGTCACATGTAAAATCCTCTTTCTGCTATGGTCACTGCTGCGGCGGGGGTTTCTGCACCTGATCTTCCAATCCTGGCACAGTAAGTCATATTTTGTATTCTGAAAGTATAGAAATATTTAAAAAAGGAGATCAATGAAGGAAAAAATCTCACTTTAGAGGAATATTTGAAGGTATCCCTGTATTTGTGATGGACAATTGATAATCGAATAGGCTGTGAATGCACCTTTAGTGAGCCCGTCCTGCTCTTATTTTTAGGACTAGGGCTTCACTCACTCAGCACAGGGACCAGAAGCTGAACTCTGGAAATGTCTTTAGGGGGTTAGTGGAGCACAACAAGGCGTCCTTAACTCCTTCCCATTAGTAGTCTCATGGAGTGACATTAACACAGACCAGGAACCTAGCAACTCTCCTGTATACATGCTGTGTGGCATTGCCGTGCTTGCATTGGATCTCATATTGTACTTTTTTTGGCACTATAGTGAGCAGCCTTAGTCACCCTGCCTCATAGCTTCAATGATCAGTTCCCATGAACTTTGCACAGACTCATGTGCGATTTTGCAGGGGTAAGTGGTCTTGTGTTCAAGTTATTGGCAAACTGTCTGGTGTTTGACCAGCCAAGGTGGGCACATGTCACTTCACTTTTCAGGTCACCACATTGGCTCCTTGTGGCCTCAAGTGTTGAGTTCAAATCCTTGATGGTTGTTTACTGACCAGTCAGTGGCTCAGCACCTGCAGTATGTATATGGAGACACTTGTGGAGTCCTATGATCTTTCTCACTCACACATGTCTGCAGAACAACAGTGTCTGATGGCTTCTTTGCGTGGCACCAAACCTCAGTCCAGACTCTTTCTACATGTAGCCTCTCACTAGTGGAATGAACTGCCCACCTCCGTCTGAACGGCTGGCTCCCCCCCGTGTGTTAAAGAAGATAAATTGATGTGAAAGGCACTATAATGCATAGATAGATAGATAGATAGATAGATAGACATGAATGTCACTATATAATAGATAGATAGATAGATAGATAGATAGATAGATAGATAGATAGATAGATAGATAGATAGATAGATAGATAGATAGATAGATAGATAGATGGGTGGCATGGTGGTGCAGTGGTAGCCCTGCTGCCTCGCAGTTAGGAGACCTGGGTTCGCTTCCAGGGTCCTCCCTGCGTGGAGTTTGCATGTTCTCCCCGTGTCTGCGTGGGTTTCCTCCCACAGTCCAAAGACATGCAGGTTAGGTCCCTAGTGCGTGCTTGGTGTATGGGTGTGTGTGTGTATGTGTGTACGTGCCCTGCGGTGAGCTGGCACCCTGCCCAGGGTTTGTTTCCTGCCTTGCGCCCTGAGTTGGCTGGGATTGGCTCTAGCAGACCCCCGTGACCCTGTGTTAGTATATAGTGGGTTGGAAAATGGATACATAGATAGATAGATAGATAGATAGATAGATAGATAGATAGATAGATAGATAGATAGATGTAGATATGAAAGGCACTATATAATAGATAGATAGATAGATAGATAGATAGATAGATAGATAGATAGATAGATAGATAGATAGATAGATGTAGATATGAAAGGCACTATATAATAGATAGATAGATAGATAGATAGATAGATAGATAGATAGATAGATAGATAGATAGATAGATAGATAGATAGATATGAAAGGCACTATATAATAGATAGATAGATAGATAGATAGATAGATAGATAGATAGATAGATAGATAGATAGATAGATAGATGTAGACATGAAAGGCACTATATAATAGATAGATAGATAGATGTAGACATGAAAGGCACTATATAATAGATAGATAGATAGATAGATAGATAGATAGATAGATAGATAGATAGATAGATAGATAGATAGATATGAAAGGCACTATATAATAGATAGATAGATAGATAGATAGATAGATAGATAGATAGATAGATAGATAGATAGATAGATGTAGACATGAAAGGCACTATATAATAGATAGATAGATAGATAGATAGATAGATAGATAGATAGATAGATAGATAGATAGATAGATAGATAGATAGATAGATGAATGTCTTGGTCTGTGAATTTCTGTCTAATTGATGCTGAATTTGATAGGTTATTGTGCTCTCTGTGCTCTGTTTTATAAATCACAACCCTGTCACCATCTCTCTCTGTTCATGTTCCTGATTTGAATTTGTGATGGATGGTGTGGTGGCATGGTGATTAATGCTGTTGTCTCACAGTTCCAGGAATCTGGGTCCAAATCACAGCCCATTGACCGTCTGTGTGACATTTGCAGAAACTCTCGTGGAGTTTTGTAATGGCTGTTGTGTTGACATAGTGGTTGATGCTGTTGTCTCCCGTTTCTAGGGATCTGGGCTCAAATCGCAGCTCAGTCACCATCTACAGTATGTAGATTTGCACATTGTTTCCCTGTGGGTATTTTTCATAGTAGAGTGATGGCATACTCGATGATGCTGCTGCTCAGAGTGGCAGGGATTTTTGTTCAAATCACAGCCCATTCAGTGCCCCTCTAATAGTTACACATTCGTTCATGGAGATTAGCTATGGGTGATATGGTGGCACAGTGCTTAGTGCTACTATTTCATAATACCAGAAATTTGGAATCAAATCACAGCTCAACCGCTATCAGTGTGAATATTTTTGTCATTGTCCCCATGGCTATTTGTAATAGACAGTGTGACAGCACAGTGGTTACTGCTGCTGTTTCACGGACCCAGGAATTTGCGCTCAAATCAAAGTCCAGTCACACTCTGTGCAGAGTTTTAATATCATCCTAAGGGGTATTTGTAATGGGTGGTGTTATGGGATAGTGCTCAGTTGCCATCTGTGTAGATTTCCACAGTGTTTCCCCTTGGGTTTTTCCAACAGGTGGTGTAATGGCATGGTGGCTAATGCTGCTATCTAATAATTCCAGGGATGTGGATTCAAATCGCCGTTTAGTTGCCAACTATGTAGATTTGCACAATTGGAACATTAGAACAATCTGGACGAGAACAGGCCATTCAGCCCAGCCAAGCTCGCCAGTCCTATCCTCTTGACATCAAGTCAAGTTTTGAAAGTCCCTAAAGTCTTACTGTCCATCACACTACTTGGTCACTTATTCAATGTGTCAGTGGTTCTCAGTGTAAAGAAAAACATCGTAATGTTTGTGTGAAATTTCCCCTTCACAAGTTTCCAGCTGTGTCCTCGTGTTCTTGATGAACTCATTTTAAAGTCACCATCTCGATCCACTGAACTAATTCCCTTCATCATTTTAAACACTTCAGTCGTGTCACCTCTTCTTTGGCTTAAACTGTAAATGCTCAGCTCTTTTAATCTTTCCTCATAACTCGTCGCTCTTCTCTGGACTTTCCAGGACAGTATCATAGGCCCCCGGACAAAGTAGTGCAATGGGGCTCCTGTTTTGATAGGAAAGCAGAAACGCACATAAGCATCAGAAACATCATGGGCCACGATGCTCCTGGGGCCCCTTTCCAGTGCCCTTTGTGCCCACATGTTAAGACCAAAACTATCCATAGCACTCCGGAAGAGGCCTCACCAGTGTGTCATAAGACTGAGCAGAACCTCCTGTGACTTGTATTCCACACATCAAGGCGCTATATAACCTGACATTCTGTTAGCCTTCTTAATGAAGAAGTTCTGTTATGTTCGTCATTTCTTAAGTGACTTTAAAGAGCTTTTTTTTGTAGTTTTTTGAAGTGTGTACTGGCCTGTCGTATCTCTAATGTTAAAGTATTCCAGATTTTTGGCAGGTAGAAATATAAATCCGTCTCACCAGTTCTTTTATGCTTTACTCTTAGAATGCTGAGCATGCCAGTGTTAGAGGATCTAAGATTCCAATCAGAAATGTAAGTGAAGAAGCAGTCCAATGTACAAGAAGCTGTTAGATTGTTTAGAGTCTTTTATACAATTAAAAGTACAGTGGTACCTCGGTATATGTCCGCTTTGGAATAAGTCCAACTTGGTATACGTCCTGTTTGGACACGAAAAATTTTGCTTGGTATATGACCTTTGTTTGGAATACGACTCGCGTGCTACAACACCGCGCGCTACCCTTGTTTACCCCTCTCAAGACTGTGGACACTTTTTGTGACTGAAGACAGAGAAGAAAATTAAAATTAGTAAAAACCTTTTATTGATACATACCAGACAAGAGTAAAATGACAGAGAAATACAGTCCTAGGACACCGCACTTCATCTGCCTCGAGCGCAGATATCCTTGCTCTTTTATACCTTTCTAGTCTCCTGATCGTTGACCACGTAAGCAATAAAAATAGCGTCCTGACTCATTTTGTATTATTCCAATTGGTAAAGTCCTTACCCTAAAGGTATATTTTCTTGTCACACACATCATTGAAAGAAAACTTCCAGAAAGTATACATGCTTTTTGTCACGTACGCAAAACACAAACAAGTTTGATCATTCTGTTCTATTTTCTGTACTTACACACATACATTTTGTTCAATTACATCATTTTATGTTTTTACACTCCTCCCTTTTTGAACAAAATGATGTGGGCAGTAGAATTAAATTGAAATGGTTGATGAAGGGGAAGGGGGGGGGGAAATCGGATGGGGAGGAGAAAATGGAAGAAGCTATACGAGACATGTGCTCCTCATGTAGCATATATGCCCTTTCCATAGAGGCAGTAAAGTACTTAGATAGAGATCACCACCCATCCTTGGGTAGCCTGAGAGGGTGCGGGTAACAGTCAACAGAAAAAGTATTTTTAAGATAGTCATTTCTTGCAATGCGATGCGTGGATCCAGGCAGGCAGTCCTTCAACTTTCACGGCATGTGGTGTGGGTAGAAGAATTTGGAATGGTCCTCTCCACCTAGGCTGATGCCAGTGTTTCCTCCGAGTATCTCGAACCAGGATCCAGGTGCCCAAGGGAATTGGTAAATCCTTAGAAGGTGGGCTGGTCCTCCAGGCTTGATTAACCTGCTGGTGGACTTCCTTCAACAAGGTTCGGAGACCTGCAAGACTAGAGAGAAGATCATTGTCCACAGTATGCAAATTCACATTTCCTACAACCATGCCAATGGGCATGGGACGTCCGGTCAGAATCTCAAACGGCGATAGTCCCAGTTGTCGGTGTGTCCGTCCCCTTAGTCCCATTAAAGCTAAGGGTAGTGCATCCGGCCATGATAAATTAGTTTGTTCACAAATTTTTGCGAGTTTAGCTTTTAAAGTGCCATTGCATCGTTCTACGATGCCTCCGCTTTGGGGATGGTATTTACAATAATGGTGCACATTAATTTGTAGCCAGGTGGTTAATTCATTTATAACGGAGTTCACAAAATGAGTGCCATTATCTGTTTGTAACTTTTGAGGGATACCCCATCTTGGAATAATCTCTTTAATTAGTGCTTTAGCTACTGTTTTGGCATCGTTGTGTTTTGAAGGGAAAGCCTCTACCCATCGGGAGAACACATCGACAATCACAAGACAATATTGGTACCCTTTAGACGGGGTTAGTTCAATGAAATCCATTTGGAGGTGTTCAAACGGACCCATTGGATTAGGGGTAACGGCGGGACTTACCTGGGTACCTTTTCCCACATTAAACTTTTGACATATTGCACAGCGTCTGCAAAATTGCTCTGCATATGTAGAGAAACCTACAGCTTCCCAATGTTTTTCAACATCTCGAACCATGGCATCTCTACCTGCGTGATCGAGGCCATGGGCGATTTTTGCCATTCCTGGGAAAGAGGCTTTTGGGAGAAAAGGTTTGTTAGTGTGTTTATGAGTCCAGACTCCATCAGAGAGGGACCCTTCTTTGGACCATTTTCTCCTTTCGATATCCGTGGCTGCACTCTGTAAAGAAATAATTTGATTATCAGGATCCTGGTCATTTCTCTGTTGGAATAAAGAAATTGGTGTGTTATTATATGCAGCCTCTTTAGCAAAGTGGTCAGCTAATTCATTTCCTTTGCTAACAGGATCCTGTTTTCCTGTGTGAGCTTGACATTTAACAATAGCTAGCTTCGATGGTTTGGTTATAGCTTCTAAAAGGGATTCGATCAATTTCTGATGTTGGATGGGTTTGCCAGTACTGGTCTTAAATCCCCTTAGTTTCCATAGTGCTCCATGATCATGGCAGACTCCAAAAGCATACCTGGAATCCGAATAAATTGTTACGATCTTGCCTTCGAACAGCTGACATGCTCGAGTGAGTGCTACGAGTTCAGCTGCTTGTGCACCCAAGCTTGATGAAATTCAATTTGCTTCCAGCAGGCGGTCCCCTTGGACCACTGCGTAACTGGTTGAGATGTGAAGTTTTGGCTTGTACTAGGATAGAATGTACAGCGTGAGGCACTTTAACTGTTAGGGGGCTCATGAGAACTACATCCGTGCTTGCTAATACAGCTTCTGTTGTTGCAG
Source organism: Erpetoichthys calabaricus (assembly GCF_900747795.2). Lineage (NCBI taxonomy): Eukaryota > Metazoa > Chordata > Cladistia > Polypteriformes > Polypteridae > Erpetoichthys > Erpetoichthys calabaricus. Next base: position 15,711,818 of record NC_041397.2, read on the forward strand.
CCACAGCACGAAGACACGGAGGAAGTGCTGCGGCCACTGGATCCAGTTTTTTAGAAAAATAAGCCACCGGTCTTTGTTTATCTCCATGTTGTTGCGTCAGTACTGCATTCATAAATCCCTGCTTTTCGTCCACGAACAAAGTGAATGGACGAGAATGATCAGGCAAACCAAGCGCGGGGCGCAGATAGAAGAGCAGTTTTGAGGTCACAGAGAGCCTTCTCAGCCTGTTCATTCCATTGGACCTGGCCAGAAAGGGGGATGCCAGGAGTATTAGCCAATTGTTGCAACGGCTGTGCTCTTTCAGTAAAATTTAGAACCCACTGTCTGCAGTAGCCCAGAATACCTAAAACAGACATAACCTGTTGTTTTGTGACCGGTCTAGGAAGATTTTGGATGGCTGTAATGCGATCGCTAGAGAGAGCTCTTGTTCCATACGTAATGTCATGACCTAGATATTTTACAGTTGTTTTGATTAGCTGCAGCTTAACTTTAGAAACTTTATGGCCATTGTCCCCCAAAAACAGCAACAATTTCTGGGTATCTTTTGTACAATCATCTTCCGTAGCGCTACATATCATTTCCATCTACATACTGTATCCTGTCCGGCCAAAAGCCTTCTAAAATTTTGGGCAAGAGCTTGTTCATATACACAAGGGGCTTCAGTGTATCCCTGAGGCATGACGGTCCATGTCCAATGGCGGTACCGCGTTTGACGAGATCGGAATGTACGGCGGAGATGCCAGCCTCTGCTTCGGGAGACAGAGGATATTGGGCACGGTGCGGGCGGAAGGAGGATTTCGGGTGGATCACCAGAGGCTCACAATGGGCTATCCTTCCATAATCATTCTTTCCCTGGGACCATAGTGAATCAGGGAGCATAGAGAGCCAAGAAGGGAAAGTGGTTTGCAATGAACAAGCAAAAGAGGAAGGACGGCACAAAGCGCGATGTACTAAAAAATCAGTTTGAAACACCACTTTAGTTATTAAACGGTCAGGAGTATCAAAAATACCTGGAGTAACTTGTAACCAGTCTGTTCTTTCAAGGCATTTTTCTACCCATGGTCCTATTTCCCCCCATTTAACAGTGCGCGATTTAGCTAAGGAAATATGAGGCACTGAGCTGCCAAGATAAAATATATGCTGTGAGCATGTAAGATGAACAGAAGCAGCTGCCTTTGTGGATGAAATAAAAACACAGGAGATGTGAAGGGTTTCGGGGCGAGTACCAGAAGTAAGGAAAGATTCTAGCCAGGGGGTGTCTACTTCTATAGGGAAGTATTGGGCAGTACAGTGTAAAATGTCAGGGGCCTGTAAATTGGGAAAGAGACAGGGGGAAAAAGAGTGTAGGGCTTTGAGGAGAATGGTGTGTGGGGAAATATCTAAAGTCCAAGCTGCAAAAGAGGGTTTGGGGTAAGGGGCAATTTGACACAACAACTTGGGGGTAGAACAGAAAAAACCTTTGTCAGTCATAGAAATAGAAAGAGAAAGTTTTGTCATGAGATCTCTTCCTAAAAGGTTAACTGGACAGAGCTGATTTAAAAGAAAACGATGCAGTAAGGTATGTCCGCCAGGACGTGACTGGACTTGAAGAGGTTTTGATACTTGGAGAAGGTGAGGTTGTCCAGAAGCAGTACGCACAGTAACAGTCTCGTTCGAGGCAGGGACCTTTGCCAGCGAGAGGGTAGATCGAGTGGCACCAGTGTCGATTAAGAAAATAGTCTCAGTGCCATCAACGAACAATGTCAGTAAAGGATCAGTCTCTGAATTATGGGTGAGCAAAGGTAGTTGAAAAGAGTGGCTGGAGGTCCCTGCGTTTTCCTATGGCCAGTATTGTTGGTCAGGGGTGTCAGAAAAAACAGGTGGAATAGGGGGAGGCGGGGGCTGTTGCTGTCTGTGAGGGCACTCCCGACGAAAATGTCCAGTTTCACCACAGGCGTAGCAAGAGTAGGAATTCACATTGGGATTAAAGGGAGAGGGAATAAAAGGATTCTTATTGTGGTCAACAGGAGGAGCTCCAAAACCACCTCGTCCTCTTCCTCGTCCTCGTCCCCTTCCTCTAAGGCCATATCCTCGGCCTCGGTCAGGAGCATTCCTGGTATAATAGTTCATCTGTGCTGCCAATAATTTGGCATGAGAGTCCGATTCCTTCTGCTTAGTTTGTTTTGTCAGCATGTCGTTTGACTTCATCAAACGCGGCACTTTCCCACTCAATACAGGAAGTGCGGACCTTGTTTTGTATATCAAGGTGCAAACCGGAAACAAAAGGTGGAACTGCAGCTCGGGTGCGGTCATCAACATTTTCCAAGCCCGAGTGATTAGCCATAAGGTCTTGAATCCTATGTGCCCATTCATCAACCGTCTCGTCTCTCTTTTGTTTTGCAGCAGAAATTAGGGACCAGTCCGTTCCTTTTTTATATTTTTCTGCAATATTTTGTCTCAACGCCTCCCATTGTGGGTTAAATTCGCCTTCTCCACCAATCCCCTGTCCTCGAGTTAAAGCTGGGTTCCATACCCATGGAACGTCATTGCGGACACCCCTGCAAACAGTGGCCCATGTGGTCCCAAGCTTTCGACGAAGTACCTGGGTCCATTCAGCAGCGTTAGGCTTATACATGCTATCTAACTGATCAAGTTGTTCAACAAATTTTAGTCCTCCTACTTCCTTTGGATCTGGAAGTGCATTCACGACATCCTTTAGTTCTTGGATGTCCCAGTTCCGATTTATCATAACTGTTGTGGGATTTTGGGGTCCGGCTGGATGGGCAGGGTTATAATGGGGATTGGGAACTTCTATAAAGGGCAAGTAAGTAAAGGTGAAGGATTTGGAGAGAAAAAAGTTGGAGCTGGTTTGTGAGTGGAGGTTTGACTTTTGGAGACGGGGGTTTGTCTAGTACGGGGTGGGTCATCACGATGGGTAGAGGGGTCATAGTGATCTGTGCCTGGGGGATCATCAGGGGAAACTTCTGCCAGTTGTAGTGTAGGGGGGGGCAGTCGGAATGGGGGATAGAGGAGGGGATAATGGAGGTGCCTGAGGTTGGTACTGAGGAGAGAAAAAAATAATAGGATAAAGGGGGTCTTTATTTGGATTATTCTTCCTTTTCCTCCCGTCTGCCTGTGGTTCAGTGCCTGTCTGAACTTTCTGTAATGTAATTAGTAATTCCTCTTTCTCCTTTTTAGCCTTTCCCTCATTTGCCCGCAACAATTCATTCTGTTTCTGTACTGCTTCTAAATTTCTGTCTTTTATTACTAATTCCCATCTATCGAACATTATCCATTCGATACGGTCCACTATTATAACAACCCTGCTTATTCCTACACAGGATCTTCCTGACTTCCTGTATTTCACTTACATCTCCTGTCCCCTCTATCGGCCAACGCCCACCACTCTGTCTATTCCATTTCTTACATGCCTTCTTGAAATCTAAACCTGTCTTCTTTTCTATAAATTTCCTAGGAGACCCATTTTTACGGGGCATCTGTTGATCCTCCAAAAATAATTCTTCCAGCATTAATGATTTTGATCCCCCTGTGCGGCGATTAACAGGCTTACTGTTATAAGTTCCCATTATGTCCCCTTGCCCTCCCGGGTCCTGTATTTAATTTTCCAACTATATACTGATTCGTCTAATCCCTTGTACGTATGAATCAGCGAGGTATTAAGTGTGCCACTCACTGTTCCCTTACTGTTCCCTTCTTTAGTCCCAAGGGGAGACACCCAACTATCGGTCCTGTCCCAGTTCCCAGGAGAACACGGTATTCCTATTAGTATGTAGATTTATTTATTCCGTCCTAACAGCAAACCTGCAATCTGTGCTCTTTTTCTGTTTATGTTTCCATATATATATATACCACCCCGTTACTCGTCCCGTTAGCCTGTCCGCTCACATCCCCGGATTCCAGCTCAGGTGACTTCGTGTCCGATTCGGTTCAGCAGAATACTACATCAATACGTCCAGCCGAGTCTAGGATATGGGTGAGGCCAGTATCCTTTCGTCAGACCTTTCGTATGCGTCAAACTGCTTGGGTCAAGTCTCCATCACCTTAAGCAACCCGTTGAGATATGAGTATGACTAGACGGTCAACAGGAAACTCGCCCTCCCGTAATTTAGAAAATAAAAAATGTTCGGAAATTCCCCGGTGCTTACCCCAGCCTGGAAGTGTGCAAGCTCTGTCTGGAAATCCGTTCAGTCACCGTGGATGTAGCAAAGAGGAGACCAGGGGCTCCTCACGCAAGAACTCTTTCAGGACAGGGCAGTCCTAACTTTTGCCGGAGCTGCATGCTCTGCTGCCGGAGCTCAAGTTGACGGCAGTCCGCTGGTAAGACGGATCACTGAAATGGTCTCGCTGGAGGAGTCGACCAGCCGTCTCTTGCCCCACGTCCGGGCACCAAAAAACTGTGGACACTTTTTGTGACTGAAGACAGAGAAAAAAATTAAAATTAGTAAAAACCTTTTATTGATACATACCAGACAAGGGTAAAATGACAGAGAAATACAGTCCTAGGACACCGCACTTCATCTGCCTCGAGCGCAGATGTCCTTGCTCTTTTATACCTTTCTAGTCTCCTGATCGTTGACCACGTAAGCAATAAAAATAGCGTCCTGACTCATTTTGTATTATTCCAATTGGTAAAGTCCTTACCCTAAAGGTATATTTTCTTGTCACACACATCATTGAAAGAAAACTTCCAGAAAGTATATATGCTTTTTGTCACGTACGCAAAACACAAACAAGTTTGATCATTCTGTTCTATTTTCTGTACTTACACACATACATTTTGTTCAATTACATCATTTTATGTTTTTACAAGACAAAGCCACGACTGCCCACGAGTGTCAGTACGCCAGTTGCTAGCATTCAGTGAACAACCCGAGCTATAACTCTATGTGAATTTTCACGTGATTTTGTGTTTTTTTAGCGTAAATTTGAATTGACTGTTGAAAAGTATGAAGGTGGCATGCGTATCCGGGACATGGCTGCTGCATACCGTATGCCGAGAACGACGGTATCTACGATCGTGAAAAACAAAGACGTTATGAAAAAGTAAAGTGAGGTTAAATTTTCATTTATTTCATCTAATTGCTTTTGTATTTATGTATTTTAGTATTAAGCAGTGTTTAAATTACTTTATACAACCCTATCAATGTATAATATGCCAATAACAATAGGATTTTTTTTCATGGGAACGGATTAATCATTTTCCCTTTATTTCTTATGGGAAAAATTTGTTTGGTATACGTCCTGTTCGGTATGAGTCAAAGGATCTGGAACGGATTAAGGATGTATGCCGAGGTACCACTGTATTTTAAAATCAGATCTATCTATCTATCTATCTATCTATCTATCTATCTATCTATCTATCTATCTATCTATCTATCTATCTATCTATCTATCTATCTATCTATCTATCTATCTAAATGACACAGGAAGCCAATGCAGTGACACTAAGAGTGGTGAGACACACTCAGATTTTCTCATTTTACTTAAAATTCTTGCTGCCACATTTTTGATAGATAGATAGATAGATAGATAGATAGATAGATAGATAGATAGATAGATAGATAGATAGATACTTTATTAATCCCAAGGGGAAATTCACATACTCCAGCAGCACCTTTCTGATACAAAAAACAATATTAAATTAAAGATTGATAATAATGCAGGTAAAAACAGACAATAACTTTATAGACTCTTTGCAGCCGACTTGCATCTCTTTTAGGTAATCCTGGTAGGAGTGCATGGAAATAGTCTGGAGCTGAGCTTCTCAGTCCTCAGGACCCCCGGTGGCTGAAGGTTTTTATTCAAACCAACTGCTCAATCAGGCAGTCACTGATAAATTCAATTGATCTCATTGTTTAATTAGCAATCCCATTTTTTTTTTAATTTTATTTTGCATATAGGGAAATGTAATAATGTCAGATTTACTCTTACAGGAAAATAAGACCTACTGTATTTGTATGTTTTCTGTATATTTAACTGCTTACTTTGTTGTTTTTTCCCCCCACTTTTTCTGTGGACTTTGCTTTTTTAATTGTATCAGTAAGCACTCAAGTGCATGAGTAACACTGAAGTAGCTTTCAGGGTCATTTGTGCAGGTGTCTACTCTGTTCATTATTAATGCTCTGTATTCAAATACAATTAATTATTATTATTATTATTATTTTTTGGAGCATGCCCGTGACCTATTATAATGACAATAAATCAAAAGAAAAATGATCTTTTTACAAAGACAAGATTAACGTGTTTCCAGTCTGGAATTCAAATTTAATTAATAAGGCAAATGCCACAGAAAAAAATGAATTAAAAAAATATATTCTTTATCGGGCGGCACGGTGGCGCATTGGGTAGCGCTGCTGCCTCGCAGTTGGGAGACCTGGGGACCCGGGTTCGCTTCCCGGGTCCTCCCTGCGTGGAGTTTGCATGTTCTCCCTGTGTCTGCGTGGGTTTGCTCCGGTTTCCTCCCAAAGACATGCAGGTTAGGTGGATTGGCGATTCTAAATTGGCCCTAGTGTGTGCTTGGTGTGTTTGTGTGTGTCCTGCGGTGGGTTGGCACCCTGCCCAGGATTGGTTCCCTGGGATTGGCTCCAGCAGACCCCTGTGTTCGGATTCAGTGGGTTGGAAAATGGATGGATATTCTTTATCAATTTTCTAGTGATAAAATTATCATGTGGGATTTTGCTTTGTAAATTTATAATCAATTGATATTTTAATCAAGGGAGTAAGTTATATAGGCTAATAAATAAAAACCTAAGGAACCGGGTTGGCCAATAAAAAAGTGAGTGGCCTTAGGACTACTCAAGCCCAATAATGGCATTGCCACTGCTACCTATCATTCTCATTGCACTAGAGGAAAAATGAAAATGTACTCGTATATCATGCATTTAATTATTTCTCATTGTGGCTAGGGCTAGCGCCCTGAAATTCTAGCCCTGCCCCAGTCTGTATCTGAATGCTGATAACACATTCTCTCCGTCTGTATACGAGGGACTTTCTTCTCTTCCATATGGGATCCACTTTCCATTCACGCTCTAAGCACACTCGCTGGGTTTATTGCTGCGTCTGACTGTGCTTGTGCGTTGCTCTCTCGGACTGGCACCCTGTTCCCTTTTTGACGTTGTCATCGATCCAAAATTAAATATCTGTGCAGCCGGGAAACTCCAACCTGTAGCTCCAAGTAGGTGGAGTTGACTGCAATGGGTGGTGAAAGTAGGTGGAGTTGACTGCAATGGGTTAACGAAGTAGGTGGAGTTTACTACAAAGGGCTGTCCAATTGGGTGGGATTTATTCTAATAGACGGTCGAAGTAGGTGGAGTTAACTCCAATGGAAACCAACAAAGTTTATATGGCCGGGATTCTCCGTTTCAACTCTCAGCGACTTTGTGTGAAAATAAATCGATTTGATTGTGGATAGATTTCATTTGTTTAATGCAAATAAAGCCCTGAAATGAAAGTGTCATTGCCTGCAATAGGAATTTGCTCGAAGTTTAACCCTGAGTAGTTTACGCAAGGACGAGCGGTCGGTCGAGTATTCTTTCCCTGAGGGCTGTATTGAGGGAAAACCGCATTCCAGAGTGAGGGAAGTTTTGGAAAGTGATGGAATTGGATTCAAGTCGTTCTCTGATTAGGGTTTTTTTCCCTGCTGAGGCTGCTCACATGTCGTTATAAATTATGAAAAGAACTGGACACGAACGAGTCATCAGTTTTAGTAAGTGTAACCCGCAAGCTAAATAGCCTTTTTTTAATTCTGTCATTGTCAGTCGGACATCTGATGGCGCAGGCGCAGTGCCGAGAAGTGTCTTACGCGCTGCCATTCGTGAAAACTTGAAGCCTGTTCGTCAGATTCTCTTCATGTGTTCTTTTCTAAAGTTTCATTTTTCATTGTGTGGTAAGGGTGGGCAATTGTTGCTTTTAACCGCTGGGCTCGAGCAGCGCGTTGAAATACTGGGGATTTTCGTAATAACGACCCTCACTGGTACGGAGAGGCGGGCGGTTTTCAAGAAGCCTTCTTCCTTTATGGTGGCTACAGTTGGTAACATCTAAATGATGAAATTTTAATTTGTGCAATCTCACGATCTCTGATTCTTAAAAGAGAAAGCGGTCAGGTTTACCGAGGGCACAAGCGTTAGAATGTGGGCAGCATCTCTGTTGAATTATTTTTAAAACATGAGGAAATTCCAGATTGAGGGGTTCAGATCTTAGAACTTTGTTAAATTAAGTAAACTTTCTGGTTTTTTAGAGCTTACAGATTACGCTTTAGAGATTCAGGTCTTCTCAGTAGTCACCAATATTGATAATTCTGCTCGTGCCTGACCAAGATTTGCTGCTGTGGCGCAGTGGGTAGCGCTGCTGCCTCGAAGTTGGGGGACCTGGGTTCGCTTCCCGGGTCCTACCTGCATGGAGTTTGCATGTTCTCCCCGTGTTTGCTTGGGTTTCCTCCGGGCGCTCCGGTTTCCGTCCAAAGACATGCAGGTTAGGTGGATTGCCGATTCTAAATTGGCCCTAATGTGTGCTTAGTGTGTTTGTGTGTGTCCTGCGGTGGGTTGGCACCCTGCCTGGGACTGGTTCCTGCCTTATGCCCTGTGTTGGCTGGGATTGGCTCCAGCAGACCCCTGTGACACTATGTTCGGATTCAGCGGGTTGGAAAATGAATGAATGAAAAGTTACTTGTAAAGGTGCAAGCAGGTATTGGCCCTGCTATGGACTGGCACCCTGCCCACACTCTCATAAATATTGCTTCTTTTGTGGCATTTTATTGGGTTGTGTGGCTTCTTAAGGAGCCATTTCATTTCGGTGAAGGGTTCTTTGCATGTGACATTGGATTTGTTTAGGCTTTAAAAGGGTACCTACCATGTTAAACAGGCGTGATGGTTAAGGGTGTGGAGGCTGTGGGTTCAAATCCCACGGCTGACACTGTGTGACCATGAGCAAGTCACTTCATGTACTTGTGCTCCAAATTTTAAAAATAAAAGTAAATAATTATATCTCATAAATTTTGTAAGTCACCTTGATTAAAAGCAAGGCCAGATTAAGACCCCCACAGGACCCTGCATGACTTTGATCCCTAACATAGAGTTCACCATACTTTTAACCAGGCAGTGTGCGGACACTGGGGTCATTTAATGCAGTGCCCAGTATTTCTTGCTCTTGATTCTGGCATGAGACTTGATCCCTTCTTAAAGTTGGGTTTGGGGTTTTGATGGTTGCAGTCCCACTTGATCATTTTGTTAACATGTGGATACTCGATCATTGTATTCTGGGTTTTGAATTGGGGAAAAAGGGTCCCTTGCTGTCATGGACCCCTGGGCGCACACCCTGAACACCTTAATGTTAACCGTACATTAGTGCTGCGGACAACAGAGTCATTTATTGCAGTGCCTGGTACTTCTCACTCTTGATTATGGTGTTAGACTCAACTTCTTCAATCAAGTTTAGGGATTTGGGGGTTGCAGTCCCCCTTGATCATTTTACTGGCATGTGGATACTTGATTGTTTTGAATTGGGAAAAAGGGTCCCTTGCTGTCATGGGCCCCTGGACGCACACTCCAAATGCCTTGATGTTACGTTAGTGTGCGGACAACGGGTTCGTTTATTGCAGTACTGGTACTTCTCGCTCTTGATTATGGTGCAAGACTTGACCACTTCAATCAAGTTTGGGAGTTCGGGGATTTCAGTCCCCCTTGGTCATTTTGACGGTGTGCAGATATTCAGATCTTTTTATTGAGTTGGTGGAGGATTAGAAAAAACAGTCCCTTGCCATCATGGGCTCCTGGGCATGCACCCAGAACACCCTGATGGTACATCTGCCTCTGGATAAAGACATCGGCCAGGTAATCTATATATATGTTATGGCCCAAACCCGAAGTTCAGCCAGTTCCCGAATTGACTGGCCATTTCGCATTTTGGCCACGAGGTGTGGCCAAAGTCCGAAGTACTAGAAATGACCAGCATATATGCTACTTTGGCCAGCCATTTCGCGAAGTGGTGAGAACTCCCTGGTCAAAATCCGATGTGCTGATATAAGACTGTCCGCTCAAGGTGCGAAGATGCTTAAAAATTTTCAGATGCAGATTCAGAAGTGAGTTTTCCATTCTGCACGAGAAACTGCTCAAGGCGGCTCTTGTTCAGCAAAGCGGACGCCACTTGAGACGGCCTTCCCCTCGCCCAAACACTAACCTTAAGGTCAATAAAATAGGTCCCTGATGTTAAGTCACTATTTTATTGCTAAAATGATAACAGAAATGTGAAATCTACTTATATACCTGATCTTAATTATTGTGAAACAACCAAGTGGCGTCTGCTTTCTGAACATGAGCCGCCAAGGCTACACTCAACGCAATTGCACTACTAAGTGCGCAACAAATTCCTTCTGACTTTGGCCGATCGCCCCATGCCATTTCGCAAACTGGCTGGCCAAATCCTGAAATCAAGCAAAAGATTGGACATTGGCCGGTCAATTTACAGCGACATTGACCATTTCCCGATTTGGCCGGACATTTCCCGCTTTGGCCAATTTCGGGTTTTGGCCGTAACATATATATATATATATATATATATAGAATCCAACGTCTGTCTGTCCATCTTTATGTCTGTCCGCTTGTGGTATAGCGGGTCCCAAGCTCCCATTAAAGGCCAGTTTTAATAAATAATCACCGCGCTCGCGGCTTAGCGAGGGGCCGTGGTGGTGTGTGGCTGACGTGGTTCCTGAGGAGTTCGTGGTGTGCACTTAGGTGAGAAACGGTCCACATCCGTAATTGTTCCCAGGAGCTGCTGATTGCCTCGACTATCACATTCCCCTTCATATATAGAAGCGTGAGTCGGCTAGAAAAGAAAGAAAAAGAAAGGAAAGAGGGAAAGAAGGACAGAGGTTGCTGGAGAGAGATAAAGGGCCGGTGCGGGAGAGCAAGCGAGCGAGTGAGTGCAGGCTCATATGCAGCTGTACGGGAAGCCTGGGTGTTGGGCCGACACCCGGGAGTAGTAGTAGTGGTCGCTCCCGCTGAGTGATCATGTAGCAGGAGTGACCAGTGAAGAAGGACGACTAGCCGCGTAAGGCCGGGAAGGCAGCGGGAGTCGGGAGGCTTGGTGGGTGAAGTCCTTGACGTGAGCGTCCTGGTCGTCAAGGAAACCAAGTCTTGGGCCTGAGATGAGTGCACGACCGAAGCCAGGATTGGGAGGCCTCCAGACCGGTCGAGCGGAGTGAAGGTCAGCTGCAGAGAGAGCGTCTCGCCTGCTGCGGGGCCCAAACGGGAGAAGCAGGAGAGACGCTAGGGTAGAAGACACCGGGCTCTGTAAATGTTTTGAAGTACTGTTTCCTGCGTTATTTTAACCTCGTTGTTTTTAGAAGAAGACTTTTTGTTCTGTTGTTTTAACCTCCACTTTTCACTTCTGGTTTTATTGGATTATTTATTTAAAGGCTGTTTGGAAGGCACTGCACTTTAATTTGAACACTTGTTTTGTTGATTGTTTTAATAAAAGCACTTTGCACTTTTTCACCATCCACCTTGCTATGTTGTTGCCTCACTGTTTAGCTCATCGGTAGCATTACCGACAGTGACGGGTTCAAGGGCTCCCGGACAGATGATGGGAGCATGTATCCAACCCGCACCGTCACACCGCTTTTTACAAGCACTTGGTGTCACGGCCCACCTGCCAAGTTGTTTTGCGTGCCTAAGGTAAAGTCATCCCTGATGGAGGATCACAGGAATCGTGGGGTAGAGGGATCCTTTCATGGGACTGGCTGGCCCAGCGCTGTTTCAGCTGTGGAGTGGCCAATGGGGGGAGGCAGCGTGATGGCTGAGGTCTCCAGGACTCTGAACAAATCCAAATCATATTATGTGATATCATCCATCCATCCATTTTCCAACCCGCTGAATCTGAACACAGGGTCACGGGGGGTCTGCTGGAGCCAATCCCAGCCAACACAGGGCACAAGGCAGGAACCAATCCCGGGCAGGGTGCCAACCCACCGCAGGATACACACAAACACACCCACACACCAAGCACACACAATTTAGAATCGCCAATCCACCTAACCTGCATGTCTTTGGACTGTGGGAGGAAACCGGAGCGCCCGGAAGAAACCCACGCAGACACGGGGAAAACATGCAAACTCCACGCAGGGAGGACCCGGGAAGTGAACCCAGGTCTCCTAACTGCAAGGCAGCAGCGCTACCCACTGCGCCATCGTGCCGCCCATGTGATATTATCTACTGTTAAATTCTGCTCTGTACTTGTAATATTTCTATTGTACTATTATACTGTATTGAGGATTACTTGTGTTCTGTTCTGTGTATTGTATTGTATTGACACCCACTGCACGCCCAACCTACCTAGAAAGGGGTCTCTTTTTGAACTGCCTTTCCAAAGGTTTCTTCCATTTTTTCCCTACTAGGGTTTTTTCTTGTCGTCTTAGAGAGTCACAGCTGGTGGGCTGTCAAGAAGCAGGGCCTGTTAAAGCCCATTGCAACACTTCTTGTGTGATTTTGGGCTAGACATAAATAAATTGCATTGTATTGTATTGTATTGTAACTACTTAACGGATTTAGATTGGGTTTTTTTCTACAATTTGCTTGAACATTCTGGTTGATTTTCCGACTTCGCTCATCGCGCTAAGTATCATAGTTCACTTACAGGAGCGATTTATTCGCGCTAATCCAAGACAGAGGCTGTGGGCCGAGGGGAGGGAGAAGCGTGACGTCAGAAGTAGGGAGCCGGGCAGGGCCTTCCTCACTCACATACCAGCCTCCCTTTGAGTCGGTCTACCTCTGCTTTGCCTCCACTTAGCTAGCGATACCTGTTTGTTTATTGATTTTTAAAGTTTGTCCTGTTTCATTTCTACGCCGGCGGAGCCACAGGGGATAGCTAGTAAGTAATAATTACAATATGAAATCTGTAATGTACTGTATAGTGCAGGATACAAACAGATCAAGAAAACCTGAACTTATCTTGTGTTGCTCTCATTTTAAAATAATGAGCCCATTTGGATTTTTCAAATCTATTACCATTGTGAAATGGATGCTGTATAGCACCCGACCAGACACAAATTCACACTGAGGCACTCGTAAAATAAAATAAGCTATTTATTTTTTCTTCACCTGTGGGGCCCCGTGAACCCCACAGGCAATACACAGTCCCAAACACACAACAGTCACCAAGCACTTTTCCTTCTGGCACCACCACTCCTCCCAGGTGCTCCAGGTGGTTGATTGCTGACATCCGGCTGCACTTCCAGGTAAGGCGAAACCAGTGCCCAAAAGGGTCCAGCAGCTCCTGTTGCAGCACCCCCTGGCGGTGCCTGCGGAACCCCACAGAGCTGCACAGAACTCCAACCCCCATGCAGCCCTGGGGGAGTCCGAGGCACCGCTGCAACCCAGAGAGGCTGCCATCTAGCGTCCAGGGGGAGATACTGGGCTTCCCACCCTTGTCCCTCTGACAGATGGGGTGAAGGGGTGTCCCGGCCAGACAAGGGCCCTGGACATCCGTCAGACCATCTAGTAATGATTATCTAAGGATCTAAAGGTTCGTATTGGAACTTTCATGCGGATGCTTTTTGTGAGGAAACAAAAAATGGTTCCTCTATGGCAGTGGTTCCCAAACTCGGTCCTGGGGACCCCCCTGTGACTACAGATTTTTGTTCCAACCAGATTCACAATCTGTGATAACAATCGATAACAACTGATCTCATTTAATTAGCTGGTCTTTTTTATTCTTCTCTTATTCTGCATTCAGAAAAACGCAACAGTATGGTTTTTACATTTATAAGACATTTAGAAATACTTCTGTTTTTTTTTCTAAAGCTATAAATGCCTAACTCTCTTTTGTTGCTTTCCTATTTTCCTCTTTTCCCTTTGTAGTTTGCTCCCTTCATTTAACCCTAATAGTGACAATTAACAACAAGCAGAACAGACACCCAGGATGATGAAAACTGCAATGACTTCAGTGTCAGACCCTCTAATTAGTAAATAATCAATTAACTAGAAAACAGAATGAAAATTAGGTTGAAAATACTGTTAATGACTTAAAAAAAATACATTTTTGCCATATAACTGCTTATTACATTTTAATAAAAATCTACCAAACTTAGTTTGTAATATCTACATTGACTCCAAAACACAGAAACTGGGAAATAATGACTCACTTAATTAGGCTAAGAGACCAATGACAAAATGGAAGTTGGTGGGAACAAAAACCTGCAGGCACAGGGGGTCCCCAGGACCGAGTTTGGAAACCACTGCTTATGGCATCATAAATGATAATAAATGGTGCGACTCAAACCACTTACACCTGAACACTAGCAAAACCAAGGAGCTGGTGGTGGATTTTAGGAGGCCCAGGCCCGTCATGGACCCCGTGATCATCAGAGGTGACTGTGTGCAGATGGTGCAGACCTATAAATACCTGGGAGTGCAGCTGGATGATAAATTAGACTGGACTGCCAATACTGATGCTCTGTGTAAGAATGGACAGAGCCGGTTATACTTCCTTAGAAGGCTGGCGTCCTTCAACATCTGCAATAAGATGCTGCAGATGTTCTATCAGACGGTTGTGGCGAGCGCCCTCTTCTACGCGGTGGTGTGCTGGGGAGGCAGCATTAAGAAGGAAGACGCCTCACACCTGGACAAACTGGTGAGGAAGGCAGGCTCTATTGTAGGCATGGAGCTGGACAGTCTGATATCCGTGGCAGAGCGACGGGCGCTAAGCAGGCTCCTATCAATTATGGAGAATCCACTGCATCCATTAAACAGGATCATCTCTAGACAGAGGAGCAGCTTCAGCGACAGACTGCTGTCACCGTCCTGCTCCACTGACAGACTGAGGAGATCGTTCCTCCCCCAAACTATGCGACTCTTCAATTCCACCTGGGGGGGGTAAACATTAACATTATATAAAGTTATTATCTGTTTTTACCTGCCTTATTATCAATCTTTAATTTAATATTGTTTTTTGTATCAGTAAGGTGCTGCTGGAGTATGTGAATTTCCCCTTGGGATTAATAAAATATCTATCTATCTATCTATCTATCTATCTATCTATCTATCTATCTATCTATCTATCTATCTATCTATCTATCTATCTATCTATCTATCTATCTATCTATCTATCTATCTATCTATCTATCTATCTATCTATCTATCTATCTATCTATCTATCTATCTATCTATCTATCTATCTATCTATCTATCTATCTATCTATCTATCTATCTATCTATCTATCTATCTATCTATCTATCTATCTATCTATCTGAAGATCCACAGCCGCACCTTTATTTTTAAGAGTGAGGACTGCTTCCTGCCTTGCCTCCCCTTACTGTTGGCATATGCACCGGACCCCCTGTACCTCTGAAGTAAGCAGATTTGAGAGAGTTATGATATGCTAAGTTGAAGCACAGTGATGTGACCCACACGACGATATGAAAACAATACACTCACTTTATCGATGATGTGAATTGGACTTTATTAAAATGACGGTGCAAAGGTTGCAGCTGCATGTCTCATGAATCCTGGGATCGATGCCGACGCCTGTTTGCTCTTGGTCAAGTGGTCTCAGTCTCTTAAAGACTTGCCTCCTACAATCTTATAAAAATGAAGTTTCCTTAATGGCATTTTACTATGTTGTGTATTACTTTGGAGATACATTGCTTGATAAAGAAGCATTGAAATGTGAGATGGGGTCTTTGCACATGAACTTGGCTCTCTGGGCTTTAAGATGGTTTCTAATATGTGGACAAATCAGTAATATTAGCAGATCAAGAAAACCAGAACTTATGATAGAATGGTAGACCATTTGAATAATTTGGACGAGAACAGGCCACTCAGCCCCTCAGAGCTTGCCAGTCCAACCCACGTAATTCTTCCAAAATAACATCACGTCAGGTTTTGTAAATCCCTAAAACCTTAATGATTACCACACTACTTGGTCATGTATTCCTCATGTCTGTGTGAAGAAGGTCCTAATTTGAGCCACAATGACAAAAAAAGTACTTTTACATTTTCCTCATCCTCTAGATATGCACAAAATCAAACAAGTACAGTATATGCAAACTGAAAATGTGTTATCTTCCAAAAAAGTTCATCCCTAAATGTCAGTCCGTCAGTCATTATCCAACCCGCTATATCCTAACACAGGGTCACGGGATCTGCTGGAGCCAATCCCAGCCAGCACAGGGCACAAGGCATGAACAAATCCTCGGGCAGGGCACCAGACCACCGCAGGGCACACACATTGGGGACTATTTAGGATTGCCAATGCACCTAACCTGCATGTCATTGGACTGTGGGAGGAAACCTACGCAGACATGGGGAGAACATGCAAACTCCACACAGGGAAGCAAACCCAGGCCTCCTTACTGCAAGGCAGCAGCACTACCACTGCGCCACTGTGCCGCCCATCCCTAAATGTGATTGTCATAATTATTAATGCAAAATGCCATATGTAAAAAATACAAAGTGTTAATGATTCAAGAACACCCTACGATACTAAATCAAGAACCTGTGAGACTGAACGTTTGTATGAAAATTCAATTATAAAGTGAATATTGAGCACCATATTTTAAATTGCTACTGCATTGTAAGTGTAAGAGACAGACATCTGGTTCACTGGTGTCCATTTATTGTAGGCATTCAAGAGACCTTTTTAAAACCATCAGCCCTGTAGTATTTCACAAATCGGTTATCATCTCTTCATTATGTTGCCTGTTATGGATGTAAATCAGGGGTCCCCAATTCCAGTCCTGGACGGCCCCAGTGACTGCAGGTTTTCATTCTAACCCTTTTCTTAATTAGTGTCCTGTTTTTGCTGCTAATTAACGTCTTTTGAATTAACTTTAATGAACTTGCTCTTGAAGACTCCGACCCCTTAATTGTTTCATTTTTCTTAATCAGCAGCCAAACAATAATGAGATGCAAAATGAACCAAAACATGACCTGCAAACTGTTTCCATTATACAATATCTGAAAATAAAAGAAAGATGAAGGTCTCAGGAATGCTGATCTGCTCAGGTCCACAAAGCATTTCAACAGTGCTCTTAAAAAAGAGAAAATCAACAGTTTCGTAAATGTCTGCTATCGCACAATGAGAGCAGCAACAAGCCACGGAATTAAAGAACGGGTTTAATTAACGACAAGAATCAGCACCTCATTAAGCAACTGGTTGGAGTGAAATTGGTTGCAGTTTTGAGTCTCTGACTTGGTCTTCTGATGGCTCACTCACTTCACATTTCATTTCTGTTTGGGTGCCATTTAAGGAAAGAAATGAAACAATTCAGAGGAACGGTGAAGAAATTCAGGGGAACAAATCTTCAAAAAACAAGTCCATTAAAATAAATTCAAAAGAAGTTAATTAGCAACAAAAACGGGTCAATAATTAAGAAAAGGGTTAGAATGAAAACCTGCAACCACTAGAGCCCTCCAGGACCGGAGCTGGGGACCCCTGATCTAAATAAATAAAAGTCCTTTGTGGAACCTTGACATGTGGATAGTTCATCTATGGTGATGGTCTGAAGAACCACATTGGCACCCTCATTTTGCTCTTAATAATCCTGGTTCTTTAATGGCATTTTATGGTTCTTTATTGGGTTGTGTGGGTCCTCGTAGAACAATTGCTTGAAATGGGTTCTTTGCTTATGATGTTTGTTTGTTTTGGCTTTGGGCTCTTTAGTGTTGGGTTAACTATCTAGCAGGTGTGGCAGGCGTCTGGCGTCCATGCCCAGCCGGGATGCCCCTGCACTGTATCTTCAGGGGGAGCAGCCCTGGACGGTGCAATACCTCCCCCTGGACGCTAGATGGCTGCCCCCCTGGGTTGGAGAGGTGCCTCATGTTCCCACAGGGTTCTACGGGAGTTGGAGTTGGGTGCAGCCTTGTTGGGTCCCACAGGCACCACCAGGGGGTGCTGCACCTGGGACTCCTGCACCCCTGTGGGCCATGTATGCACCGCACCCGGAAATGCAGCCGGAACACGGCAATCAAGCACCTGGAGCACTTCTGGGTGAACTATAAAAGGGGCCAGCGACCACCACTCCAGGAGCCAGAATCGGGAGAAGGAGGACGAAGCTAGACAGGAGGAGTGGTGGTGCCAGAAGAGTGTTTGTGTTGAGTTAAGTGCTTTTGGGACTGTATATTGCCTGTGGGGTTCACAGGGAAGACATGCTCCACAGGTGAAGAAAAATAAAAATCTGTGTTTTCACACGTGCCTCAGTGTGAGTCTGTGTCGGTTCGGGCGATCTACAGCATCCATATCACACAGGACACTAACAGATTAAGAAAAATTGGACTTGGCCTGTGTTGTTGTAGGCAGCAAATATTTCACAAAACTGTCACCATCTGTTCGTGGTAATTAACTATGGAGCCATTTATAGATCTAAAGGTGCTTTCTGGAACCTTCATGTGGATGGGGGAACCACATGAATGTATTGTTAGACTTCGAGGATGGGTGGGTTGTCCTCGGTGACTGTAGAATGCACCCCTTGTGTTACCAAAACGGAGCCCCTCAGTGTCCTTAATGCTGCGGGGTGGAGGTTGGGATTGCATTCTGGAGCACATGCTGTTTGATTTACACAAACAGTTAAGCAATGCCCCGTGGTATCTGGAGCGCATGCCAATTAACTTTCATAACCGGTTGCCTATGTCGCCTAATGGTTTGACCGGCCCTGCTCTTAACTCAAATAATATTGTGACAAAAAGACACACTCATTTATCAAGAAAAACACTTTTACTCCTTTTCTTTATACTGGTAGCATTGTACATACAGGTAATACAAGCAAATTCAAATTAAGCCTTTCTGTTTTTTGTCCCAATCACAGGCGGCATCGGTTAGTGGTGGCAGGCAAACTCAACCCAAAACAGCTCCTAACGCCACCCTCCTACCTCCCCATAACTTCAAAAGAATATTCCAATTACCAAAAATTACAAAAAAAATGTTTAATCAAAAAATGTATAGTTAAAAGTCTAGTTTTAGATGCAGCATCGCAAAGCATCCTGGGATGTCAAACCCTTTGATTCAGAGGGCCATGTGGCTGAATGGCTACTGTGCTTTCAGAAGGCGTAATGCGTTATGCAAATGAAGCATCTCAGCGAGAGGAATTAAAAGGTGGAAGGAGCGCGACAGAGACAGGATTGAGGGTGGAAGTTGCTGGAGCGGAAGCGCTCTCGCTCTGTGTTGGTGACGGGGAGCAGGAGAACACACTGTGCAGCAGTGGGATCTGTGCGGATGAGAAGGAACAGCACGAGATGCAGGAACAGAATGTAGTGAAGAAGCAAGTAGAGGGGAATGAGAACAAAATTGTGGCGTGCTTCTGGGCTGTGACACTGAAGCAGAAGACGAACAGTGTAAAGGAGTTAAACGATTGCCATTAAAAAGTTGAAGTGTCTCCCAGTGAACAGTGGGAGTTTAGTTGGAAGGCAGTTAATAAAGGCTTCTCAGTGATTCCATATTCCTGGAATGTGTGCTGGTGTTGTTCCTCCCTGACTGGTTGTGGGTGTTACACTGGTGTGAGAAGTGGGATTCTAACCCACGTCTCAGAGAAACTAATTGTTTGTTTTTTTGTAAAAAAATAATGTACCTTTCTTTAGAACCTTTTTTTTTTTAATACATCTAATGCAAGAGTGTGTCAAAAATTTTGTAACGCTGTCTACATACAGTGAAACCTCGGGTCACGACCATAATTCGTTCCAAAACTCTGGTCGCCCCATAGGATTGTATGTAAATAAAATTAATCTGTTCCGGAACGTATGAACTGTATGTAAATATATTTTTTTTAAAGATTTTTATGCACAAAAATAGTTAATTATACCATAGAATGCACAGTGTAATAGTAAACTAAATGTAAAAACATTGAATAACACTGAGAAAACCTCGAACAGAGAAAACTAACATTTCAAGAGTTCACGCTAATAGCCTTACGAACCGCTTGCTGTAAACACCCTTTTTTAATGAGTTTTAAGCACAGGGGAAAAAATGAAAATGTGAAAAATCCCTAATTTATACAAAAACTAACCATAAACAACCAAGAAAACTAACTTTGCATGAGTCGAGTTCTGGCATGAAGGAAGTGAGAAGGCAGAACTAGCCACTCGTAGAGAGATAGTTTTGCAGCAAATCGCCATGAATCTTCCTGGCTTTCTCGCATATGATTGGCTCGCTTACACTATCCCCTGCAAGTTACTTCTCGTTCAACCACACTAGCAACAGTTTTTCCACCTCTTCCAGCACTTGAGGCCTCTGCTTGGTTAACACTGTAACTCCTTTTGCAACATCAGCTGCTTTAATGGCCTCTTTCTGCTTTAGAATAGTCGAAATCATAGATTTTGGCTTCTTGTACTTGGTGGCAAGATCAGTAAGACGAACGCCACGCTCATACTTTTCAATAATTTCTTTCTTTAATTCAATTTCAATTTTCTTCAAACCTTTCTTCTCACCAACATTACCACTCTTCACTTGCTTAGAGGCCATGGTTAATTGCAAAACTAAAGCAAAAGCACACGAAATAGAGCACAAAGAGTTCACAGCGAATGCACACACGTCTGACCGAGAACAATGTACAGGGAGAGACTGAACACGTGCGGAAATCATCGGCGTGTACGAACCAGAAGGGAAACTGGCTTGTTTGTCACCTGAGTGTGTGGTCGTGAACAGATGCAAAAGTTTAGCAAACTTTTTTGGTCGTAACCCAATTTGCACATGTTTTCCGAGACGTTCGTGACCCGAGTTTCCACTGTATTTGACTTCAGCCAACATTAAAAGGAAATTGGCTATGTCTCGTTCTGTGGCTTCATCTGAAACGTCCGCTTGCTGCTGCAGTACCGCGGAGTGGGCTGTTTAGTGCCTGGGGACCACCACAGAGTTGATTTAAACAATGGCTTGTTACTGGATTTAGAGTCAGTAACAAAGGGACTTTCAGGAAAAAAATAAGCTTGGGCACGACATTCAAAGAATCTGATAACAAATTGCCTACAAGGGTCACAATAAAGTGTGCAGAAAGTGACAGGGTCGGAATGCTTTCTGAATCCTCTGTTTTATCACTTTTTATTTCACATGCAATTTGAAAATGTCATTAACTCATTTCCATTATGCGGGCCAAATAAGCCTCCTCGTTTCCCAGTAACATCTTGGCACAGTTTTAACAGAGAGGAGGGAACGCCGTTGTTGCTGCCAACATAGGGCCTGTCTTGCCAAACATGTGTCTCCTGGCTGTATGGCGTTTTATTTTATGCTTATCTTGGATGCAGTTTTGTGTTTCGTTTTGATACTTTTGGATTGGGTGTCATGGTGGCCCAGAGGTTAGTGGTGCTGCCCGTCAGCTTCAGGGATCTGAGATCAAGTTCTAGCCCAGTCGCCATCTGTGTAAAGTTTGCACTTTCTCTCTGTGGGTGAGGTGGTTGCACTGTATCAGAGGGTCTAGAATCACATCTCAGCTCAGAGGCCATCTGAGTCAAATTTATACCTTCTCTCTTTGAATTTTGGTAATTGTCGGTCCTTAATTCTTAGCACAGACTGATCATGATATGTGCACATTTTTCCAATTCTCCTCTTGAGTACTATAGGTGATGCAGTGAAAAGTATAGGTCAGGTCAGGTTGGGGAGCACGCATTAGTTGACGAAACAGTTTGGGATCCCAGTTGGCAACCCTCCCAGGCAGACACATGGTCCAGTCCCACCCTCCAGAAATGACCATCTATCTACAGCAGTCAGGTGTTATTGTGGGCATCCCCTTGGGATGGTCCTCAACAATGTGAATCCTGTAAGCTGATCACACTCAGGGAATTGCGTCACATGGCTGTAGTGCCGTAACTGATGCGTCCCTCACAATGCAGGTAATGTGCCTGATCTGGGACTCCATGAGCAACACAAAGTCAAACCAATGGAACCCAAGGATTCTCCAAAGAGACACAGTACCAAAGGAGTCCAGTTTTTGTCTCAATTCACTGAATAGCATCCATGTCTCAATACCATATAGCAAAACAGGAAGCACCAGGACTCTAAAGACTTGGACCTTCGTCATTTTGCAAAGATATTGTGAGTACCACACACCACTTTCCAGCGACTCCCCACCCCATGCTCTCCAAATCCATCTACTGACTTCATAGGCATGAATGTCCTGGGCCCTGCAAAGAGTCCTCCAACTTGCATGGAAAACTTAGGGGTTGGTGGCAGAATTGGCTCTCCACCCACTGTAAAAACATCACGCAGCTCCGAAACGGCAGACAGAACTCCTTTCTGCTCTTGGTGGGAGTAGCTGTGATGCAGCCTCCCATAAGGAAGGCTGCTCGCATTATGAAGGTGATGGGGTAAGCCTCATCCCCGGAAGAGTGAAAACTGCTGGAGGGCCGGTGGGATCAGACCTGTTGGGGATCAGAACTGGTGTGGTGCTGAGGTGTTTTGAGGTGGCCCACCAGGGTAGGCACGTGGAACATCTTGTCTTTCTGTCATGACAAACTTCACTCTTAAAAATAAAGGTGCCAGAGTGGCAATGTCATCGAGGAACCATTTTTTGTTTCTAAAAGACCCAACCACATGAAGGTTCCAGAAAGAACGTTTTATTTATTTAGATCTGTAACAGGTTCAACACAGTAAATATCCACAAAGAGATGGGAACAGAAGTGTGCAATACCAATGGGTTCCTAAAAGGAGTGTTGCTGCATAGAAGAGGTGCATATGGGATTATGAAGAGGTTTTTGACCAGAAATGTGCAGTAGGTAAGAAAAGATTTTGGAAAAGGAGCTAGAAAGGAAAATTAAGAGAGATATTGAGAAATGGGTTTTTGCAGCATCTAAAGAAAGATGGAAGGGCTGGTGGACATTGTGGAATGGGAGGTAGAGCTTTAATGGGTGTAGTGCTTTACTTTACATTTAAAATATGAAAATACTGTTAATACCATTTAATAATAAGAAAGAACAAAAGTTGATAAAATTACTAGATAGATAGATAGATAGATAGATAGATAGATAGATACTTTATTAATCCCAAGGGGAAATTCACATACTCCAGCAGCAGCATACTGATAAAGACAATATTAAATTAAAGAGTGATAACAATGCAGGTATAGCAGACAATAACTTTGAATAATATTAATGTTTACCCCCCCGGGTGGAATTGAAGAGTCAATAGTTTGGGGGAGGAACGATCTCCTCAGTCTGTCAGTGGAGCAGGACGGTGACAACAGTCTGTCGCTGAAGCTGCTCCTCTGTCTGGAGATGATCCTGTTCAGTGAATGCAGTGGATTCTCCATGATTGACAGGAGCCTGCTCAGCGCCCGTCGCTCTGCCACGGATGTCAAACTGTCCAGCTCCATGCCTACAATAGAGCCTGTCTTCCTCACCAGTTTGTCCAGTTGTGAGCCGTCCTTCTTCTTTATGCTGCCTCCCCAGCACACCACCGCGTAGAAGAGGGCGCTCACCACAGCCGTCTGATAGAACATCTGTAGCATCTTATTGCAGATGTTGAAGGATGCCAGCCTTCTCAGGAAGTATAGTCGGCTCCGTCCTCTCTTACACAGAGCATCAGTATTGGCAGTCCAGTTCAGTTTATCATCCAGCTGCACTCCCAGGTATTTATAGGTCTGCACCCAGTCACCTCTGATAATCATGGGGTCCAGGAGGGGCCTGGTCCTCCTAAAATCCACCACCAGCTCCTTGGTTTTGCTGGTGTTCAGGTGTAGGTGGTTTGAGTCGCACCATTTAACAAAGTCCTTAATTAGGTTCCTATACTCCTCCTCCTGCCCACTCCTGATGCAGCCCACGATAGCAGTGTCGTCAGCGAACTTTTGCACATGACTCCGAGTTGTATTGGAAGTCCGATGTATATAGGCTGAACAGGACCGGAGAAAGTACAGTCCCCTGCGGCGCTCCTGTGTTGCTGACCACAATGTCAGACGCACATACTGAGGTCTGTCTTTAAGACAGTCCATGATCCATGCTACCAGGTACTAGTTTGTTCCTAAACTTTAAGCAATGTTTTCAATTATAGTGCCTGTCATTACACATGACACAAGAAAGTTTTGTTTATAATAATTCATGAAATCAAAGGAAAGAAACCACAGTATGTTGACTCCTCACAAAATATAAGCCCCTTTATCTATTTTATAATATAGTGCCTTTGATTACACATATGTATATGACCAGACACCCCTCTAAATGATTGAGTTCAGGCATCTCATTTTTCACGGGCACTTCAAATCAAAGCACATCGTCCTGCAGCCTCCATTGACAAGCATTGGCTGGTCTTCTTGAAGAGCTCAAGTGACTTTAGATGTGGCCCTGTCAGAGGATGCCCCTCAGTTTGTGAAATCTGAGCTCGGCAAGCTCAGCCCAGTCAACCGTAAGAGCCATGATTATGAAGTGGAAACGTCGAGGAACGACAACAGCTCGGCCACAAAGGGAAACAGCGCTACAGAGGTTGAGATGATGGAGTAATGGCGAGAGTTTACACTGGCAGTTCCAAATTGCTTACTGCAAATAAACTAATTTATTACAGTAAGAACTCAAGTTTATTCTGTGACTTTCTCAGGATGACGCAGTATGTCGGAAAGTGGAGAGTGAACTGGCAACCTTGTGACTGTCAGGCAGGCAGTGTGGTGTAGTGGTTAAGGCTCAGCTCAGCAAGCTCTACCCACGCAAACTCACAGTGGGTTGCCAGGCACCGCTGAGAAATGTCCTGTCATCTGTGGCCTCCCTCACAACTGGGTTCCACACTGCCCCTGGAAGCAGAATCAGTGTCAGGATCTTCAGGAAATGAATTTTCACGGACAAGCAGCAGCACACAAGCCAAAGATCACTATGTGCAATGCCAAGCATCAGCTGGAGTGGAGTAAAACAGGGGTTCTCAACGTCGGTCCTGGGGACCCCCTGTGGCTGCGGGTTTTTGTTCCAACCAGCTTCTGTTTTTAATTGGAATCCTGGGATAATTAATCCTGGGCAAGATGACGACGACAGAAAGATATGGAAGAAAATGATCCACTGTGGCAACCCCTAATGGGAACAGCCGAAAGAAGAAGAAGAAGAAGACTGTTTTTAACAAAGTCACAGAGTGACCCCTATCCTTACCCCCGTGGAGTATCTGTGTCCAGTCAGTCATATCCTCTCAGTCATTTCAGATTTTCTTACATGCGGAGTGACGTGACTCCCTCAGGTCCTGTAGAGAGTCTGGTTAGCGGTACAAATTTTTAACCATCGGGTTACAGAAGAGGTGCCCTGCAATGGATGACTTCCTGCCCTATATGTGGTTGGCCTCTTGCAGCTCACAACTCTGTGATAGACAGTATGTGTGTTTCTAAAACATGTGGGTTCCAAAAAAGGAAAGGAGAGATGGAGATGTGATGAGACCTCCACAGCCCAATTGAAGCTGTTCCATCAGGTGCAGGACGCAACACAATTACTTCTACAGACAGAATTGTGTAAAGCGGGTTGTGATGGCGCCCACATTGAATCACAACAAGCAGAACAGAGAGGACCAAATTGAGTTTCTTCCCAGCTTGCAGTAGTGCAACTTTTTTGCCTTTGGCATAGGAGCCGCCAGTGACTGTGTGCTTTTACTTTAAAGAAAGACATTATTAAATACCAGTCAGACTTGTTCTAGCAGCCTCCAGTCCCTTTGTAATCCTGAAATAGATTAAGTGGTTGGGCTATGGAGAGACGGCTGTATGTTTTTAATATATGGAGGTTTACTGGCACTTTGTCCAGGCTTGATTGCTGCTTTGCATCCAGTGCCAGTGGAATAGACTCCTGTAGCCTCGTTACCCTGAAAGAGTTAAAGCAGATTTGAGAATGTCTTATTATGATTTTGAATTATTTAATAAAACGTATTTTTCATTATAACTTATCCATTTATCACCACATGTCTATAAATATATAACTAACTCTGCTATCTGTCTAAGACGTGTTGAAATCTAAGTAATCAGCGTAGACCTCAGCACTAATGTTTGCAAAGTGCCATCTATTGCAGTGTATTTTGTAATGCTTTTTATATCAAAATGCATTGCATTTGTGATTTCAACAGATGGCACATTAAGCATATGTATATCTCTGCCACCCGGAGCTTCCTCCTTGCAGTTCCAAGTAGTTGGGATTGATTCCAATAGGCTGTCCAAGTAGGTGGAGTTAACTCCAATGGGTGCCAATTGAGCCTAGTTGCAGACCTCCAGAGCTCTAGCTGGTTATACTATGGTTAAGAATTTTATTAAGGTGGATGTATTTATATATACAGTGGTGTCAGAATCGGAGAGTTTCAGTTAGGGCAGGTGATGGAAAGGTCCTTATGGATGACACTGCCGTTCTGACCTTCTGGGGCTGGCTACTTTGAGCATCTGTTTAAAGCTGATCCTCAGGTGAGGACGTTGGATATCTCTGGGTCCTCGGTTCATGATCGGGATCTGTGGTATCCAGGGTGAACTTCTCCAGGCGGGTGGTAAGGCTGTCCTCCTGGCATTGCAAGCAATCTTTGCTTCCATTTGGGAGATGGGCATAATCCCACCTGACTGGAAAATGAGACTAACCCCCCCTATCTGGAAAATGAAGGGTGATTGCCTGAATTGTGGGACCTACAGGGGGATAACACTGCTCTTGATGGCAGGTAACGTCCTTGGTGGGGTCATTCTTAATAGGATTCGTGATCACTTGCTCACCTACCAGCTTCAGGCGCAGTCTGGTTTTTACGCCTAAGAAGTCCGACATCGACCGCATCCCAGCACTGAGGGATCTCATGGAGTGAAAATGCGAATATCGGCAGAGTTTCTTGGCAGCCTTTGTTGGATATCATGAATGTCCTATACACTGGCACTGAGAGTGCTGTGCAGAGTGGAGGCAGAACCTCTGTGTTTTTCCCAGTTGATATCTGGGTTTCGTCAGTGGTTTGTTTTTGCTCCTACTCTGTTCAATGCTTGCCTGAACTGGGTATTATGCGGGGTCATGGGGTCCAGCAGCTGTGGGGCATCTATCAGCCAAGAAACATTCACTGATCTTGATTTTGCTGATGATGCTGTGATCTTCGCGGAGTCAATGGAGGCTCTGATCGGGGCTCTTGAGAGACTGAGCGATGGAGTCTGAGTGTCTGGGCTTGCGAGTGTCCTGATAAAAACCAAGATGCAGGTCTTAATGACCTCTGAGACACGGCCATCAATAGTGTGTCTGTTTGCAGAGAGAGTGTCGACCTAGTTGAGAGGTTTACTTACCTCGGCAGTGACATTCATGTCTCTGGTGACTCTTCCTATGAAGTCAGTAGAAGGATTGGCAGTGCATGGGGGGTCATGAGGTCGCTGGAAAGGGGTGTGTGACACTCACGATATCTCTGCAAAGGGACGACGGTCCAAGTCTTTAGAGTCCTGGTGTTCCCTGTTTTGTTATATGATCACGAGACATGGACGCTATTCAGTGACCTGAGATGAAGACTGGACTCCTTCGGCACTGTGTCTCTTCAGACAATACTTGAGTACTGCTGGTTTGACTTTGTGTTGAATGAATGGTTGCTCACGGAATTCCAGATGAGGCACATTACCTGCATTGTGAGGGAGCGTCAGTTACACCACTACATCCATGTGGCATGAATTCCCAAGGGTGAGCTCTGTGGTGCTTGCACGCTGTACGTTCACACAACAAGCTACCATGTGTTTGCCTGCGACAGGTGCCAGCCTGGCCCAACCAATGTGCTCCACAGCTGCATTTCAGACAAAATATGACATTGTTCTGGCCCACTTAGCTGACACCTCTGCAAGCTCACCAATACAGTATAGTAAAACTGCTAAGGAGTCTTCGGGTTGTTTTTTGCCCCGAAGACCACATGAAGCTAGTGTTTAAATGAATGCTTTTCTTATAATAATAATAATTCATGGGTTTTTAAACCGTTCCGATACCAATCAGCAAACAGTACTTGGTCTGGACAGCATAAAAATTCACTGAAAACAAGAAAACAGTTAATTTTGAATCTTACACAATGCTCCTAGTTAGTTTTTTTTCAAAGAGAGGCAGCCAGTATGGTGTAGCTGATTAAGGCTTGTGCCTTCAGAATGTGAAGTGGTGGGTTCAGAGTGGTAGGCGGAGTGGTGGCTCTGAGGCTAGGGATCTGCACTGGCAATCGGAAGTTTGCCGGTTCGAATCCCGTAAATGCCAATAGGGACTCTGCTCTGTTGGGCCCTTGAGCAAGGCCCTTAATCTGCAATTGCTGAGCGCTTTGAGTAGTGAGAAAAGCACTATAGAAATGCAAAGATTTATTTAAAAGATTTTACTGACGCTGTGTGACACCCCAGCAAGTCACTTCACCGGCCTGTGCTCCAACTGGAAACACAAAAGAAAAGAAACCAACCGTATCTCAAATGTAGAAAGTCACCTTGGGTAAAGGTGTCAGCCAAATAAATAAATAAAATTGCAAAGATAAGAATGGGTCATTAGCATAAGGAGAATGTTTTAAACAAACACTACTTCAATGCTACTTTGTAATTGGAGACAGATAAATTGGGGAGATTCCTATAACTAAAAAACAATGCATAAAGGCTTCCTCGGAAAAGGCCAAAGTGTAAATGATCTGTGAAATGAGTAGAAAAAATTAAAGGTTTCCTTGGCAGGATATGAGGGCAGAGTACAACTCTCAGTAAATCCTCTTACCGTTTTAATGACTCATTCCTGCTGTGAAGCTGAACAAAGGACAAAGTTTCAGTTCCACACCTAAACATGTAGACATGCGGCTGGCGCGCTCATATGTATTTCTTTTTTTTTTCTTTTTATAATTTTATTGATTTTATTAAAATCAAATAACATTCCATACAAATAACTCAAGTTTTACAAAAAAAAAAGGTTCGAAACAAATCAACCCGCAAACCCCAGAGAAAGACAGCTAGGCCTGCAGTGTAAAACTTTATGCTAATAAAGACAAATGAATAGATAAAATAATAAATGAAAGTAAGAAAAGGGGAGAGAACCTGCTTCCTCAATTTAAATGTTTATTCTAAAATGTTATTGATTAGATCCTGCCAGGTTTTGAAAAAGTTTTGTACAGATCCTCTAAGTGCGAATTTGATTTTTTCCAGTTTCAAATATTATATGGCATCAGTTACCCACTGACATAGAATAGGAGAGTTAGGATTCTTCCAATTGAGCAAGATAAGTGTACATGCTAATAGTGTAGTAAAGTCCATTACAGTTTGTTTGTTCTTCTCCACTTTAAGCCCATCTGGAAGTCCACCACACACAGTTGTTAGTGGGTTAGGAGGAATTGTGACTCCAGGCTGTCTGAAAGGCATTTAAATATTTTGGTCCAAAATGATGTTAATTTGGTGCAAGCCCAAAACATGTGACCCAGGGAGGCTGGAGCTTGATTGCAACGTTCGCATGTCGGATTTTACCCTGGAAACAGTCAGTCATTCTCCAACCTGCTATATCCTAACACAGGGTCACGGGGGTCTGCAGGAGCTAATCCCAGCCAACACAGGGCACAAGGCAGGAAACAAACCCTGGGCAGGGCGCCAGCCCACACACACACACACACACCTACACACTAGAAACAATTTAGAATCGCCAATGCACCTAACCTGCATGTCTTTGGACTGTGTGAGTAAACCGTAGCACCCGGAGGAATCCCATACAGACATGGGGAGAACATGCAAACTCCAGGCAGGGAGGACCCGGGAAACGAACCCGGGTCTCCTTACTGCGATTCAGCAGTGCTACCACTGGGCCACCGTGCCAGCCCTGGAAACATTTTGGACAATTTAAAATGAGAGAGATCTAATTCAATATCTAATTTTGAGTTGAATAATTCTATGCTTTGCGTATATGGAGTTCGAGTGAATTCTGTGCATGGCTACTTTCCACTCTTTTTCTGAGATGTTGAGTGAGAGATCCTTTTCCCACTGTTCTCTTGGATCTTTGAAAGGGAGGGACTCTAAAATGTTTTCATATATATTACGGAAATGCTTTCCGAGTCCTCAAGACTGATCGATATTTTTTCCGGCATAGAGGTAGGTGGGAGGTGAGGAAAACTGGGCAGGTTCTGTTTAACAAAGTTTCTGATTTGAAGGTTGTGAAAGAAATGTGTTGCTGGAAACTTTGGAGTGTAATTGTTCGTAGGATGCAAAGATGTTGTCTATGTACAGATCTCTAAGTGATTTAATCCCAAATGTTTTCCAGGCATTAAAAACTGCATATGTTTGAGAGGGTGGAAAAAGGTGGTTCTCATGCAATGGTGCCACAGATAAAAGCTTCTCTATCTTAAAATACTTCCTACATTAGTTCCATATTCTGAGTGAGTGAAGCACAATTGGGTTGTTAGTATGTAGGCGATATCTTGTATTTATTGGGGTGCAAAGCAAGGAATATAAAGAAGTACTGCAGGATTTTATTTTCAGGTGTAATTCTATGTTGCCGAAAAGTCGTCACAGTTGAAATTCTCAGATGATCTGCCATCTAGTTGCATTGCTTTTTTATTTTTGTTTGTTAAAGTCCCTTGGGATTAGGAATAAGATGGTGGGTGTCTACATATTAGCTGAGGCAGCTTCACTGCTTGACTGCTGAGAGTTCCCACCTGGGTTTGCAGTCTCCTTGGCAATGAGAACAACTGTTAGACAAGTGCAAGGAAACTCATGGACATTATCAAGCAGAGCCACCCCTTAGTATACACAGATCATGCACTGTGCATGGGGCCTGTGATCACAGAACCGAAGGAGGGGTTTCATTGGGTGTTTGCAGACCTCTGCAATTCAAGAACTCCACAGGACAGCCAATTGGATTGTGTGTTTTTGTTGCTTGGTTTACTCAACTCGCATAACATCACTGACGTACGAGGGGGAGTCAAGCTAAAGTTAGAAAATGGGATTTATTAGAAAATAGAACAAACCTTCACAAAACTGATGATGTCATTTCTCAATGTAGTCTCCACCCTTCTTCTCAATGCACTTGTGCCACCTGCCAGGAAGTGCCTGGATTCCAGCAGAATAAAAGGTTTTGTCTTGTCCTCGCCACCACTCGTGCACCACTTTCTTTACATAGTCATCTGTCTTGAATCGATGACCACCCCAATGTTTTTTTTTAGCCGTCCAATAAGGTGGAAATCATATGGTGCCAAATTTGGCAAATAAGGAGGATGTGGCAATCTCTCAAACTTCAGTTTCTCCAGACAAGCCTTGGTGTTCTTAGCAGTGTGTGTGTCATTATCTTGCAGCACAAGGACTCCTTGAGACAGCAGTCCCCACTGCTTGGATCGAATAACAGGCTTCATGTTGGTCTCCAGCAAGTCCCACTAACTTGCCTTAGTGACTGGAGTACCATTCAACATGAAGTGTTCGACAATAACTCGGGTGCACGAGTGGTGGTGAGGACAAGACAAAACCTTCTATTCTGCTTGAATCCCTGCACTTCCAGGCAGGTGGCACAAGTGCATTGAGAAATGACGTGATCAGTTTTGTCAAGGTTCGTTCTATTTTCTGATAAATCACGTTTTCTAACTTTAGCTTGACTCCCCCTTGTATAATGCAAAGCGACAACCTCCTCAGTGGAGCGGAGCTCTGGCAATCCACCGCTTGACTCTGTTGGGTTTATTGCTTTTTCATGAATTGTCAAATTAATGTCGCTGATGGTCATCAGTTGTGATCATTTTCTTTTAATGAGCAGAGAGATTGCTTCAAGTCAACACCAGTCAGGAGCACAGACAAGAAAAAAAACGAAAGCATGAAGAAGCCGCTCATGCTGCACTTGCAAGTGTGTTTTAGAAATCGAACTTTTAGTAAGCTAGTTAACATTACATCAATTGCCACTACACTAAAGCTACAAGTAACAAGGAGGTAGCATTATGTGTAATAGTTCTGATATTGAGTGTTTAACAGATATTATCTGATGTTTCAGTACCCACCTGACACACAGTTGTGACTTATTTATTACCACCATATTGATCTCAGGACCTTCAAATGTTACTAAAGGCTGCTAACGTTAGTGGACATGTGAAGTGCTCTGAATGTTGTCGCAATGAAAACACGGCAACACACACAGACGGCTCTCTCACTTACTAGTTAGTGATTGGCGGAGTTGTGGAAAAGCA
The DNA here is from genome assembly GCF_900747795.2 of Erpetoichthys calabaricus. Lineage (NCBI taxonomy): Eukaryota > Metazoa > Chordata > Cladistia > Polypteriformes > Polypteridae > Erpetoichthys > Erpetoichthys calabaricus. The sequence goes on from NC_041397.2 coordinate 15,743,823, forward strand.
CCAGGCAAGCAACTGCGACTTTCAAAAAAAGAGCAAAGAGTTCAGATTCATGTCAACTGTTGGTTCATTTTATTGTTAAGTGCAAATCGTTCAGTGGAGGATGCAGTTAATTTATGCCTCTAGTACCTGGACATGCCTAACACCTATAGTAGGGTCTTGTTTGTGGATTTCTGCTCAGCTTTCAACACCATTTTCCCAAAGTTGCTTCAGAGTAAACTAATCCAGTTATGTGTACTCTATGGTGGATAATGAGTTTCTTGACAGGTAGGAAGCAGTATGTGAGACTGGGCCCCCATCTGTCGAATCCAATGTCAGTATTAGCACAGGCTTCCCCCAAGGCTGTGTTCTTTCACCCCTCCTGTTTTCACTTAGTACTGTAACAGATGGCCGGGATGCCCCTTCACCACATATACCAGGGGGACAAGGGTGGGAAACCCAGTATCTCCCCCTGGATGCTAGATGGCAGCCTCCCTGGGTTGCAGTGGTTCCTCGGACTCCCCCAGGACTTCATGGGGGTTGGAGTTCTGTGCAGCCCTATTGGGTTCTGCAGGAGCTGCTGGCCCCTTTTGGGCATTGGTCTCACCACACCCGGCAGTGCAGCCGGGTGTCGGCAATCAAGCACCTGGAGAACTTCCAGGTACCCAATAAAGGGAGCCAGCGACCACCACTCAGGGTCCAGAATCAGGAGGAAGAGGACGAGGTTGCCAGGGAGGAATGGTGGAAGAAGAGAAACTGTGTTTATTTCATGTGGGATTTTGGATTACTGTGGTTGGGACTGTGTTGTGGCTGGAGGGATTACAGGGAAGATGTGCCCTCTAGCTGAAGAAAAATAAATAGTTTATTTTATTTTACCCGTGCCTCCCGTGTGAATCTGTGTCGGGTCGGGTGCAATACTGCACCTTATCTTACAGTACAAATGACTGTAAATCCATAGACAAATCCGTAAAAAATCCTAAAGTTTGCGGAAGACACAACTGTAGTGTGTCTCATTTCCAATAGTGTCTTCCTATAAAAGAGAGGTAGGCTGTCTTCTAGAATGGTGTTCTTGTAACACCTTGGAGCTCAATGTTATTAAGACAGTGGAAATGAGGATTGACTTCCACCGACAAGTCGCTAACTGTCCACCTTTGCAAATTAATGGCTAGATTGTGTCTGTAGTTCAGTCGTTTAAATTCCTAAGGACAACTTTCACTAATACATTAAAATGGGACAAGCACATCACCTCCATCATTAAGAAAGCCAGGCCGAGACTGTTCTTACTTCACCAGCTTAAGAAGCTTAGCATATCAAGGCGTATATTGTTAATTTTTTATTCAGCCATTATCGAGAGTGTTGTGACCTCCTCCATCACCGTTTGGTTTTCTTCTGCCTCCTCTCGTTCTAAGAGTCAGTGGCAGCGGGTGATTTGTTCAGCTGAGGAAGTCATTGGCTGTTGTCTCCCAACATTAAAAGAATTGTTCATCGCCAGAGCGAAAAATTAAGAGCAGGAAAGATTGCAACTGATTCCACCCATCCCAGCAGCCATCTGGTCATTAATTTGCCATCACAGAAGAGGTATCGTTCTATCACGACCAAACTACACGCCATCTTAAGTGGCTTCTTTCCTCAAAGTATTCTGATCCTAAATAAACTTACATAGGGTCACTACTAACTGTTTTTGCAACATATAACTAGTAAATGTGCTGTTTGTCTATTCGTAAACACTTCATACTTGCTCAACTTGTACTATGTGATATCTATATTATTTTAGTTTTTTTATTTATTTGAGTTAAATATTGAAGTTTGTAAATGCTTGTTCAAGAAATTGTTGTATTTGTATAGTGGTTTGCACAGTGTCAGGTTAACGGTGGGTTGACATTGTGTTATCTTGAGTTGGAAGTGTGTTGTATTCCATTGCTCACCTACAGCTGGTGCAAAATGCGGCTGTTCGATTTTTAACTGGTACAAGAAAACATGAGCACGTTTCCCCGATTTTGGCTTCCCTTCACTGGCTTCCAGTTCGTTTTTGAATCCATTTTAAGATCCTTGTATTTGTTTTTAAATCCTTTAATGGTTGTGCCCCATTTTATCTGTCAGAACTGCTGCACCCATATGTACCGTCTCACTGTCTCTTGTCAGCAGACCAGAGGTTTTTACGTGTTCCTAAGACACGATACAAACTCCAAGGTGATCGGGCTGTTTCAGTTGCACCTCCAAAACTCTGAAATGATTTGCCATTGCACGTTAGGCAGGCTCCTTCACTTGCTGTCTTTAAATCTTATTTAAAAACACATTTTTACTCCCTGGCCTTTAACCCAATGTGAGATGTTGACTATCTGTGTACTTTTAAATATGAGTTTCTTCAGCTCTTATGTGTTTCTGTTTCTTTTACCCTTTGGTTATTGTATGTCTGATATGCTGGGTTTTATTGTCAGCCTTGATATTGTTTTTAAAGTGCTTTATAAATAAATAAAAATAAATAAATATTATGCACCTAATCAAAGTCAATTCTAGTATATTTCACATGCTAGCAATAAAGTGATTCTGATTCTGATTTCTCCACTCTGATTCATTTCCAGTATTGATACATCCCCACAAGTGCCGAGTCCTAAGAAGATTTCTGCTGGCCACATGACCTGGCATAATATTTATATCTTAGACCAGGGGTCTCCAACCTTTTTTCCCCTGAGAGCTACTTTTACAAAATGAAAATGGCCGAGAGCTACTTATGTTTTCTAATGTTTATCCTCATAGCTTATTTCAACCCAAACAAACTGAATAAGCTTGTTTTGCCTGAACATTTACAAAATGTTGGTGTCCACAACTCACATTTTACATTAAAACATCACAAAAAATATTTAGTTCACCTGCAAGTGCATTTTGTATGTCTGTATGCATTTTCTAGTGTATCTCACACCATTGAATTAAAACATGAATGCTGTCAAAACAAAACAATCCATCCATCCATCCATCCATTAGCCAACCCGCTGAATCCAAACACAGGGTTACGGGGGTCTGCTGGAGCCAATCCCAGCCAACACAGGGCAGGAACCAATCTCGGGCAGGGTGCCAACCCACCGTAGGACACACACAAACACACGCTAGGGCCAATGTAGAATCGCCAATCCACCTAACCTGCATGTCTTTGGACTGTGGGAGGAAACCCACGCGAACATGGGGAGAACATGCAAACTCCACGCAGGGAGGACCCGGGAAGCGAACCCAGGTCCCCAGGTCTCCCAACTGTGAGGCAGCAGCACTACCCACTGCGCCACCGTGCCGCCCAAAACAAAACAATGCAATTCCAAATCCACAGATATGACTTATTCATTTGTCATTTTGTCCCATGTCACTGTGTCCAGTTGCGTGTGTGATGTGTTTTTTAGTTAGTGAGATGAGTTAACAAGAGAGGCAGGTGTATGGTGGAGTGGAGCCACGTTAGGTTCACTTTTCTGGAGTCATTAAATGTTTGTCTGTCAGTCTTGTTCTGAACTTTGATTTCATGACATTCATGTCAGACTCACTGAGGTATGGAGACCCAAACAAAGCAGACATTTTCAGAGCTGCTTGGTGAAGATTCTTATACTGTAGCTATCTGGCTCTACTAAGCTCCAGAAATAACTGCACGTTATTTTGAAGGTTTACTAATATCTTATATATAATTCGCCTGCCTCCTCACTCACTCACTCACTCACTCACTCACTCACTCACTCACTCACTCACTCACTCACTCACTCACTCACTCACTCACTCACTCACTCACTCACGTCCGTCCGAAGCCGAATGCGCAGTCGTCTCCTGCGTACTCACTGACGTCAGTCCGAAGCCGAATGCGCAGTCACCTTCTGCGCTGCTGCCCGAAAACCCTTACGAGACCGAAATCCAACCCCAACATCGCGGCAGGCGGTGGATTTAGCCTACGCATTATACAACTGTCTTCAACAGGTACATTCATGACTTAAATATGTCAAAGTTCGTCTCACTTCCAACTTATACAAATGCCTCCAAAGAGAAAATTTGCTTCATCCGACGAACGTCTGTCTGAAGCCGAATACGCAGTCGCCTTCTGAGCATCCAACCCCAACATCACAGCAGGCGGCGGATTTAGCCTACGCATTATACAACTGTCTTCAACACGTACATTCATGACTTAAACATTTCAAAGTTCGTCTCACTTCCAACTTATACAAATGCCTCTAAAGAGAAAATTTGCTTCATCGCGGCAGGTGGTGGATTTAGCCTACGCATTTCGGGATTATTATTCTGAAATCCCAAATCCTTCCGCCCAGGTGTAGGATATTAGCCCCGATCACAGCCAACCCTCACACTCAAAATAATAGGTAAGAACATATTTTTATTAAGTACTTTCAGCGGGCGAGTGATGTGAAGGTGCAAGTTAAACATGGGTCACATCAAGGGAAGTTACTACCAAACAGTGAGAGTGTCTTCACAAAAAATGTAGTCTACAGAGAGATTTTACAACTTTAGTTGCATACTGACAAGCCTCTAGTATACAAACAAAAAACGTTGTCATAGATAGCATGTCTTTTTTACGTGTACAGTATTTTTTGCCGTGATAAAGTCATACATATCCCAAACCTCTTAGTTAATTATCATTACTTACATCACTTTCTTATTTATTTCTTACTTATCATTTGTTCTTCATACACTACTGACACAAACTCGCGCCCATTTCATCTTACGTTGTCGATACGGGCTTTTTGTCTAGTATAATATATAAAATCCAACATCTCTCTGTCTGTATGTCTGTCCGCTTTTCATGAGAGAACTACTTAACGGATTTAGATTGGGTTTTTTCCTATAATTTGCTTGAACATGATTTTGCGACTTCTCTCATTTCACTATGTATCATAGTTCACTTTTTGCGTGAATCCGAGAAACACATAGCAGGCCGAGGGGAGGGGCCTTCCTCACTCACTCGCCAGCTTCGGGACGTGTTCCTTAATTCCACTTAGCTAGCGAACGAGAGAACAGTTGAATTCAACTTTGTTTGATATTTAAAATAAAGTGTTACTTAGGCCTTGATGAGTTTGAGTCCGGATATTCTCTTAAGTGTATGCCACATTGAAAAGATAGATTGCAATTCAGATTGTGGATCGTGATATGATTTTTTGGAAAGGTCGCCCACCCCTAATTTGACTAATCAAGTTTTCAAATTTATATAGGATTCATTAACCCTTTGGCGAGCTACTTGGAAAGGGGTTGTGAGCTACTGGTAACTCGTGAGCGACGTGTCGGAGACCCCTGCTTTAAGGTGTACAGAGTGAAAAGAAAAGGAGACAGGCCTGTTCCTTGTGCTGCTCCAGTGTTGCTCACTTCCATATCAGACACGCAGTTCTTGAGTGTTACAAACTGAGGTTTGTCTTGACAGATAGTCCATTAGCCAGTACACCACAAGCTTGTCCACCTACATATCTGAGTTTACCCCTTAATAGGGGTGGCTGGATGGTACTGAAGGTACTGGAGAAATCAACAAACATCATCCTCACAGTGCTGCCAGCTTTGTCCAGGTTAGAATAAGCCTTGCGGAGCAGACAGATCATTGTATCTTCCATTCCAATCTTTGTCCGATAGGCAAACTGCAGTACGCCTAGGTCGTCTACCACAAGAGGACTCCTATAGTCCAGGACCAGCCTCTCAAAGGTCTTCATGATGTGAGACATAAGTGCCACTGGTCTATATTCATCAGATGAAGAGGCAGATGCTTTCTTTGAAACAGGAACAATGCAGGATGTTTTCACAGCAGCAGCACATTCTGGAGCCTTAGGGACAAACTGAACACGTGACAGAGGTCATCACAAAGTTGGTCAACGCATATCTTAAGAACTTGAAGACTGACTTCATCTGGTCCCACAACTATTCCCGTGTGCAGCCTCCTCACTTGATCGGGCAGCCTGTACGGATGGTCAGAGGTGGACTCATCACTGTCCATACTAGTTGAACTGGTGGGAGTTGTTGATATAGTAGAGATGGTGTTGGGGGTATTGGAAGAAGGTGGTGGTGATGGCAGAACGAAGCAAAATCAGTTAAAAAATTGATCCAGGGCAAAGGTTTAGTGGATGGATTTTGCTCTGAGGTTTCCCAGCAGTTCTCATAAAGATTTATGGAAACTTTATTTTTGTTTAATACTTTGGAACTTTGCTATTAAGCAATGCTTTCTGTGTGGGTTTTTTTTTCCTGGCAATGGGCTATGTAATTTATGAGGCATGAGGCATTTATTCAAGTCAACTATTTATATACCAGAAGAAATGACTACCGTATGCAAAACACTCCCTAAGGCTGAGGCTACAGATTGACAGTTTCAAACTCTTTACTTAAGTCATTGATGTGGGAGGACTTCCACCCTGAAAGGATCCTGCTAATAAATGTGCAATCATGCATAAGCACAAAATACCGGTCAGCGACTCAAACGTTCAGTTTATCACTGATCACAAGAATTGTGCCGCTACTGTGAAGGTCATTTCTTCAAAAGATATTTCTGCTTCCATGACTTGGGTGGGTTCCTATTTGGGCCTGAAGCAACAGACCCCTTCACTCTCCAAATCTGTAATGGAAAAAGTGGGTTCATAAAATAGATTAACCTGACAGTCTTGCTTTTTTAATCACGGCAGCATACTCACACTCTTTTCTTGTTCTCTTCTTATTTTGCAGATACGTACAAGAATGTTTATGTGGTGGATCTCGCTGCTTTTTTGTCCTTTATGCGCATGGTCTGGTAAGACTTGGAAATAAGTAAATATGTAGTATGCATGTAGAAATTAGAGCTGCTGAATAGATTAGATAAACTTTATTAATCCCAAGGATGAAACATTAGAAACAAGGATACAGATTCACAGGACAAATAATACAGACAATCAGTCAATCAATAAATCAATCACTCAATCAATCAGTACATCGGGTGGATGCACTGAATTGCTTGATAGCAGTGAGCAGAAAAGACCCCCCAGAGCTACTTCTTAACACACCATGGTAGAATGAGCCTGTGGCTAAAAGTGCTCCAAGAGTGCACCTCCTGGACGGGATTTGTCATAATGGCATCCAATTTTGCCACCATCCTCTTTTCCACAACAGTTTCCAGTGTGTCCAGAGTTCGCCCTGTGATGAAGCAGGCTTTCCTGATAAGTTTGTTTAGGTTTTGTGATTCTTTTGTGCTCAGGTTGCATCCTTAGCAGACTGCAGCGTAGAACACCACACTGGCTACTATGGACTGGTAGAACATTTCCAGAAGCTTGCTGCACACATCATAAGACCTGAGTCTCCTTAGCAAGTCCAGTCTGCTCTGGCCCTTCTTGTATAGTGTCACTGTATTTATCAGACCAGTTCAGTTGCTTATGTGAACCCCCAGGTACTTGTAGCTATGTGCCACTTCCAGGTCCTACCCCTTGATGGCGACTGGTCTCAGAGGCTCCTTGGCACATCAGAAGCTCACCACCAGCTCTTTTGTCTTGCTGACATTGAGTTGCAGGTTGTTGTCCCTACACCACCAGACAAAATCCTCCATAACCTTCCTGTACTCTGACTCAACATCATTATTAATGCAGCCTATGGTGAAGGAGTCATCTGACAATTTCTGTGCTGGTATTGTGCTGGGAGTCTGTTGGGTAGACAGTAAACAGGAAGAAAGACAAGACAGTTCCCTGAGGTGCTCCAATATTACACACCACCATTTCTGACACGCAGTCCCTCTGCCTGACAAACTGCTTTCTGTTGGTTAGGTAGTCCATAATTCAGGAGATTGTGGGGGCATTAAGATTTAAAGCCTTGAGTTGTTTTCCACAGTTGTTGAAGCAGAATGAAAAGCCCTGGGAAAGTCAAAGAACATTATCCTGCCTGTGGTGCCAGCTTTGTTCAAATGAGAGGAGGCTCTGTGGAGCACGTAGATCAGAGTATCCTCCACACCTGTATGTGCCTGACAGGCAAACTGCAGAAGATCCAGATCTTCTGAAACCAGGGGTTGTAGCTGTTTTAGGACCACACTCTCAAAGGTCTTCATGATGTAGGACATAAGAGCAACTGTTAATGTGTGCAATTCACATGTTGACAATTAATTTTTTTTAATACAACCCTTAAATTAGTAAAGCAGCAGCAAATGAATCCACGTCTATTTATAGCACTTGATTATTTCCTGTGTTGCTTCTTGATAATGGGCTTTATCCACACACACCAGTAGAGTCACCACTTGTCCCTTGTAATAACTGATTGTCCCGTATTGGAACATAAAATACAGCGTACTGCATTAAATCTGTAAGGGACACAATTTGATATACATCATTTCATATATACTGCACACTAGTTCTTTAAAATGCAGAAAATAACATAGAAGCAATTAAAATCATGTTAGTTACACAAGTGGAGCGAATGAGTTTCATTCTCGTGTCGTGCTAATGTCATTTAGTGAGATTGCATGTCAGCACTTTCCTTACCATTATACTGCGTTGATGGTTAAAAAAAAAATCAGTCACATTGCACTGTATTGTGGAATGTCCAGAGTAAGAGTGAGATGTTACGTGTAGTGAGGTCTGCTACTTCAAGTCTGCCCCTTATAAATGTCAGTGGTTGCCAAGGTATAGGTCAGAGTGTGAGACAGAACCTCAGTAGGTCAGCACTGTTCCAGGAAACGAATATGTTTGCTGTTGAGCTATTTTGGTTGCCCATAGTGTGGTATCTGATCTTAAACAGAACAGTGCAAGTGATAACAGATAACACAGGGAGGAATCGCTCAATTCCTTATACCTTACTCATAAGTTGTCCAAAGCAGACATGGCATGTTGTTGTTGTTTAATGAATTGTATGTTACCTACTGTAACTTACATTATAGCCTACATTAGCCTCCTCACACAGTATAGCGGAATGTCCAGAGCAAGATGTTACATGCAGTGATGTCTGCTAATGCAAGCCCACCCTTGAAACTGTGGAAGTAACCCCCAAGGAAAACAGGAATAGTACAATCAATCAGTTGTGATGAGTGGCTGTGTGTGGTACCCAGCAGGGATGCCCAGAAGGACCGGAAGAGGGATTACGCCTCCTCCAGACCACGAGGGGGCAGCCGCCCTGGTTGGTGTGCTGACCACGGGAACAGAGCATGGAAGTTCAACCCTATAGGCGCCCATGGTCACCGCCAGGGGGTGCCCGAATGTCTGAAGAGCCCTGGATGTCAGCACTTCCACCACACCCGGAGGGGCTGGCGGAAGGAATACCAGGGACACCCGGAGTGCTTCCGGGTGCTCAGCCGGCACTTCCGCCACACCAGGAAGTGCCGGCGGAAGCTCATCGGGAGGCACCTGGAGCACGTCTGGGTGAACATAAAAGGGGCCGCCTCCCTCCATTCGTTAGATGGAGTCGGGTGGAAGTGGACGTAGCTCAGAGGAGAGGAGTGGAGCTGGTCAGAAAGAGAGGCATCAAAGAAAGAGGCCAGGACTGAGGGTGATTGGTGCAGGGGCACTGGGTTGTGTGTGTACACTTGTATATAATAGTAAATATGAATAAACGTGTGCTTGGGTGGAAACCATCTGTGTCTGCCTGTCTGTGTACAGGTTGCTTTCCACACAGTCTTTATTCAGTCACCGGTGAGTAAATAGGATTCATGTGTTGCAAGGCAGAAGAGCAAAATTCCACTATTTAAGTTGGCATTTTATATTTTCTCCTTCCCCCTTCCCCTTACTTATAGAAAAGCATCATATCGTTTACCCAAGTATTTCATCTTGTATTGCTCAAATCGGCCAACTGTTTCTATTTTATTTACATCTCAGATGGAGCCCTGAAGAACGAAAGGTCATCTTTCCTCTGTCTAACAGACACGTTCCTATAAAGGAAGTTGTCCTAGGTCAGCTTACTGCACCCTGTCTTATGACAGACACCTGTATGAATAATCTGCCGTTAGAGCAAAACATCTTTGTGAGCTTTTAACCCTTAGTAGCTTACAAGGAGTTAAATTTTCTTTCACAAAAGTAAGTGGCTGTCGAGGTATAGTTCAGAATGAGATGCAGAGCATCAATGGTTCATTCCTTCCCCTGACGACGAATACATGTGCTGTCAAGTTTTTTTGGTTGTCCACAGAGGGATATCTGATCTGAAATGATACGGTGCAGCTGCTGAGCATGTCCAAGCAGCTAAAGAGCAGATAACACAGAGAGGAATCGCTCAATTCCTTACACCTTACTCACACATCATCCAAAGCAGACATGGTATGCATATGAGGCCTATATTAGTCTTGTCACACAGTACAGCGGAATTTCCATAGCAAGACGTCTGGTAATGCAACTCTGCCCTTGAAACGAAAGTGGCTGTCGAGGTATAGGTGAGAGTAAGACAGAACGTCATTGGCTCAGCCCTGTTCCTGATGACAAATACATTTGCTGTCAAGCTTTTTTGCTTGCCCCTGGAGACGTATCTGACCTGAAACAGCATAATGCAGAGCAAGACAATATACACAGCGATGTCTGCTAATACAAGTCCACCCTTGAACAGTAAGTGGCCGTCGAGGTATACGTCTAAGTGTGAGACAGAACATCAGTGGCTCAGCCCTGTCCCTGGCAGCAAATACATTTGGCGTTTGAGCTTTTGTGGTTGCTCAAGGAGAGATATCTGACCTGAAACAGTACGGTGCAGGTGCTGCGCATGTCCGAGCAGCTAAAGAGCAGATAACACAGAGAGGAATCACTGGATTCATTACACCTTACTTGAGCGTTGTCCAAAACTGACACGGAATGTTGTTGTTTAATGAATTCTGTGTTACCTACAGTAGCCTACATTATAGCCTGTGTTAGCATGTATTATATTGTAGCCATTAAAAATAGACAATAGTCAGTCTAAATCGATCATGCTAATTTTCCATCCATTTGGGCTAATTTCATAATTCATAAGTGATGCATTCTAGGAGATTGTACAATTTAAAAGCATCTAAATAAATAACCCTATCAGATACATATTTAAAAGTTGTAATGCCTAATGTATACACGTGTACAATCTTATTAATGGCTCCTCCTCTCCAGATAATGGCAGTGAAGTTGACTTGTGTGGATCATGCAGTTAAACACAACCTGAGCTCTCATTGGGCTGCCTTTGCACAGAAGCTGAACCAGCTTTGATGCTTTTGCTTTTTAATATTTAATTGTTTGTATAATTGTTAGTGCTTTTTGATATGCTGTCTTGCAACAGAGCAGTCCAAACCATATTGGTTTTCCCAAATATTATAGCAAGCCCCTTTGGGAGGTGTTTGGTGGTCATTGGGTGTTGTTTCGTGTTACACAAAACTGTTCAAAAAACTAGCTGAAGTAATTACATTTAATTTTAGTGACTATTAAACTGTTTTTTTTTATTATTAGAAATGAATTAATGAGTTACTTCTGCTTTATAGAAAGTATTAATATGTTTGAAGGATATACAGACAGGGGCGGCACGGTGGTGCAGTGGGTAGCGCTGCTGCCTCGCAGTTGGGTGATCTGGGGACCTGGGTTCACTTCCTGGGTCCACCCTGCGTGGAGTTTGCATGTTCTCCCCGTGTCTGCGTGAGTTTCCTCCAGGTGCTCCGGTTTCCTCCCACAGTCCAAAGACATGCAGGTTAGGTGGATTGGCGATTCTAAATTGGCCCTAGTGTGTGCTTGGTGTGTGGGTGTGTTTGTGTGTGTCCTGCGGTGGGTTGGCAAACCTGCCCAGGATTGTTTCCTGCCTTGTGCCCTGTGTTGGCTGGGATTGGCTCCAGCAGACCCCCGTGACCCTGTGTTCGGATTCAGCGGGTTGGAAAATGGATGGATGGATGGATATACAGACAGTGGTGATTAATATACAGTTAATTTCGATTAAAATACTCGATCATTTGATTAATCATGATTAAATTTTTTAATCAAACAATTACCCTAGAAGAAATATAACAAAAACTTTTTTCCTAGAGTGTCTGAGGAGATTAGTATGTACTTACATCATATGCCAAATACCAGGAGAGCGCCACCTTCTGGACTGCATAGTGCCTAATGTAAAGTTTGGTGAAAGTAGGATAATGGCAGGGTTTGGGCTAGACCCCATGGTTCCACCAAAGAGTACTGGTAATGCTCCAGTGAAGAAAGACATTTTAGGTCATTCTGTGCTCCCAACTTTGTGACAACAGTTTGGAGAAGGCCATTTTGTGTTCCAGTATGACTACGTCCCTATGCACCAAGCAAGGTCCATAAAGACATGGAGGAACTTGTGTGGCCTGCACGCAGCCCTGAACTTAACCCTACTGAACACCTTTGGGTTGAGTTGGAATGCTGATTATGAGCCAAGTTGTCTAATCCAGCATCAGTGCCTGACCAAAGAAATGTTCTTTTGGCTGAATGGGTATAAAATTCCCATGTACACACTCCAAGACCCTGTGGAAAGCCTTCCCAGAAGACTGGAGGCTTTTCTAGCCTCAAAAAGGGGACATCTCCATAATAATGCCCATCGTTTCGGAAGTGACCCGACAAATGCGCGATAGACAAATGCGCGCCGACAAATGCGCGCCAACAAAATCGCAATGTCAAAATCGCGCTGACAAATGTGCGCCGACAAAAACGTGCCGACAAATGCGCGATAATTAGTAGTATAAAAGAATAAAAAGTTCTACTTAAATATGGTTTGTAAAACTTAATTTAGATGTCAATATTATGAGATATGAGAAATAAAACATTTTGCTATATATTACATGATACCTGGCTACATATTAGTGGGTCAGCACAGTCAATAGGCTTTCCACAGCATTGTTGATACAGAGATTTTGATTTTCGCGATTTTGTCGAAAATCAGTTCGCGGGTTTGTCAGCGTGCATTTGTCGGTCGCGGTTTTGTCGGCGCGCATTTGTCTATCGCGCATTTGTCGGTGAACCGGTTTCGGAATGAGATGTCCAGCAAGCTCATATAGGTGTGATGCTCAGGTGTCCAAAACCTTTTGCCATATAGTGTATATAAACCTTTGATGTAGTTTTTTGAAAATCTCTGCATGCTGGGGAAATTCCTAAAGCCTTCCTAAAGGAAGTGAGCAGACATTATCCCATTGTATAAAAATTGTGATTCTGATGATTCTAGTAACTCTAGACCAATCAGCTAGGGAAATTAATGGAAGGTATTATTGATGGAACCGATCAAGCATCATATGCCAAGAAGATGCGTACTAGCAAGCAGTCAACATGGGCTCTGAAATGGGGTGTTGTGTTTCACTAATATCCTGAAATTCTATTAGAGGGCAACAAAAGAATATGATCATAGAGGGGCGTATGATATTATTTTTTTTGATTTTCAGAACATTTTTGATAAGGTCCCTCATGACAGGTTGGGCATCATATTAAAATAGGTTGGGATGGAAGGTGTTTCCAACACAGGAAACAAAGGGTTATGGTGCAAGGAACCTTATCAGAATGAAGTGATGTTAGAAGTGGTATCCAGAAGAAGTGCTCTTTTTTAATTACATATACATAAACCTGGATGAAAATATAAATAACAGGCTGATTAAATTTGTAGATGATACCAGATTAGGTGAAAAGACAGATCATGTAGAATCAGCTCCGGCATTACAGTGGTTTCAGTGCCCATATTTTTCAAGTGTCTTTAAAGTAGAAAATGGTCCTAACTGTCTCAAAAATCTCAGAGTGACGTATATTTGGTCCTACTCTTAGGAGTCAAAAGCATTTTCTTAATTTTCCTAATTTAGGAAATTATTCTTTACTTCACCGGGATTAAGGTGATTTTGTAAGTTGGACAACACAACGAAGGTTTGGGCCGGCCACCCATATACTTTCCCTGGCTGCAAAAGGGCTTAAGTTTTAGTACAATGTTTACAGGTTTGAGTCCAAAATAGATCTCCCTTGGTATGGATGATGGCGAGTTTTTAAGGTGTTTCAAGGGAAGTGATGTCATCGGGGTGGAACCGGAAGTGACATCCTCAGGGCCGGTTCAGGAAGTGACGTTGTTGGACCGTCCTCGGAAACAGGCAGAATTTCCGGTCTCTGGTCTGCCGAGAAAAAAGAGAGAGATTTAGTGCAACCCATCGCCCTCTGGCCTGGCATGGAATTGGCATTTTCTGGTCCCTTTGGTTGACTCCCAAATGCGAGTGTGTGACACTGTCCCATCTTTCTAAGAGATGCTCACTTTGGTGGATGCTCAGGCAGTTGAATGTTCATCTCTGCTAAAATGATAAGATGGTGTTCAGGCAGACATCACCACATAAATTCCAGGAAAGGTGGACTGTTTTGCAAATGCTGGATGACAATTAGCTCATAAAAAGATACAGATTTGTAAGAGACAGAAATATAATTGTAACAAATCTTGTGCGATAGGTGATAGATCCAGCTACATGGAGAAGCCATGTTCTGTTAGATGAAATGAAAGTGTTGGAAACATTACTTGTTTTTGGTCACAGGAAAAAATGCAGTTTACAATAACAATAATTTGTGTGTGTCACAACCCACCATTTCCTGAATTTGGCACCGAATTTTGAACTACTTTACAACGTGTGAAGTAATACGCAGATTCATGCAGTTCCCCATGACTCCACATGAGTTAAAACAATGCTGCATATCAGTATCATATTACCACCACAAATGAGAAGAGCGACTAGGCTGATTCCAGGACCACAGGGGATGAGTTATGAGGAAAGATTAAAAGAGCTGGGCCTTCACAGTTTAAGTAAAAGAAGATTAAGAGGTGACATGATTGAAATGTTTAAAATTATGAAGGGAATTAGTCCAGTGGATAGAGACGGTGACTTTAAAATGAGTTCAACATGAACACTGGGGCAGAGCTGGAAACTTGTTAAGTGTTTACAGGGAGGGATAAACCAGCGATGCACAAATTTGTATCGTGTGTGTCGATGACTGGGATTTCTAGAGAAAAAAAGTCGTCTTCTTTCAGCTGCTCCCATTTAGAGAGCGCCACAGCGGATCATCTGTCTCCATCAACCCCTGTCTATTACATCTTTCTAGAGAAAAATCGGGAGTGGTCTCCCCTAGACTTTCTCGTATACTCAGATATGGGGATGGATATTTGAGGAGTAAACAGCAAGATAATGATTATATTTTTATATTATGTACATTAAAGAACCATCAACAACTAATCAAATCAAATTAATAATATACTGAACAATTATTGTAAAAGTAAAGTTGAATAAAACGGACTCTGCAGCTGCATGAATAAAAGGTAAAGAACCATTTCTGGTTAGCAGAAACAGCTCAAAAGTTGATTGAAATCTACATTCTGTACCTAATACTTGTATGCAAAATTTGGTTGACCTAAGTGAAAGCGTACTCAAGTTATCGTGTTTAAATACACACACACACGCACGCACACGCACACCCACAGACATAATTCCAAAAATGGTATTTTCGGACTCAGAGGTCTAAAACATCGAGATTCATCAAAATCTCAAAATAGATTTTTTGGAGGATTCCAATACTTTCCCTATACTTTGTATCCGAGAAAGTCAGTGGCATCTAAAATGTCGAGATTCATCAAAATTTTGACATCGAATTTTTAGACGGTTATAATACATTCCCTATACTTCATATATGATAAAAGTAAAAAGGTAATGTTCTTAAACATCATGTCCCAATCAAGAGGATAGATCAACAACAACAACACTTATTTCTAGAGCACATTTTCATGCACATGGTGTTGCTCAAAGTGCTTTACAAGATGAAGAAAGAAAAGTTTATAAAAAATAAAAATAACATTAGGCAATACTAAATCACAAAGAATAAGTAAACCAAAACCAAACCAAACAAAAAGAAAAACTCCAGAGGGCTGGAGAAAAAAAAAACAAAATCTGCAAGGGTTCTAAGGCCACGAGAAACCGGGCATTCTACTTAACATAAATGATCTCAATCAGTCCTCGTGGTTTTCAGGCTTCACGTGAAAGAATTTTATGATGATGGTCACGTGGCCTTCAATCCATTAATGTAGGGACTGCACGGTTCCCTGATCATGTGGTGGGGGTGCAGATCGCCACCACAGAAAAAACAGAAAAAGAACAGCAGAGACTAGTAGGGATCAGTACGGATTGTGTAGCCATGATAAAAACAATAATTTAATGCATATATAGTTTATCAGAGTTACACTAAAATGAAGCTATGACTGAATGGGCAAAGACATGGAAGCAGCGTTACGTAAAAAGGCATAAGCAATGGAAACAGTTGAATGGGAAATAAGTAAAAGTTAAAAGAGGATTATAGGAGAAGACAGAAAGTTACTCCTTTTCACAAAACTTGGTGAAATGAAGTGTGCTATTTCAAGGATGCTCATTACAAATGTAATCATTTTTTTATATTCTTTATTGGTGTTCCTAGACATCAAAAAGACACTCCAAAAAGAATTTCAAACATACAACAGTGATTATGAATATGACATTAGTTTTAATTTTTGATTCTTTACTAGCACTCTATGGACCTCTGTCAGGGTGACAATTGACACATTTCTATCACAATCGAGAATATTTTGACTTGAAAAGATTAAATTGTGGCACACATTTTAATATTTCAAATTAGGGAGCTCTGCCCCCTGCTCTCTCTGCTCGCCAACCCCCGGGTTTGGTTAACCTGATATACAATTTAAAGAGATGGTTATTGTCATGGGAATTGTTACATATGCATTATTTTCACTTTTACTTTAAAACTTCAGTTAAAACAATATTTGGAATTAACTTTTCTTCAAGATCACATTGAATTTTGATTCTGTGTTTGGAGTTACATTGTGACAACTGCCTGTGAATGAATATCATTTCTTTCTTTCTAATAAATAAACTGACTTTTTCGAATGTTTGTCCCTGTGATTTGTTAATTGTCATAGCAGAAGCCATTCTAACGAGAAACTGTAAATGCTTTAATATGAATGGCATATCAAGATCTCCTTTAGTGTCTAATGTTATTCACGGAATATGTACTACATTACCTTTCTCGTCGCCTGTTAAAATTTTACATGTTAGAATTATTCAACCAATTTTTAATACAACCAATCGTGTCCCATTGCATAGTTCATCACTGAGACATAAATTACGCAATAACATTACGATACATCCTTCTTTCAACAGTAATTCAGCCGGTGGAAGACTGGACGGTGTTAACGGTTGTAGATATTCTTCGTGATATTGTAAATTGATGTTTTCATCTTCCGCACGATCACCACCAACTGTTTCAGCATAATCTATTGATACGCATTTAACCAATTTGCCGTGTAACTGATCGACAATTTTCGCATTAATTCACTTGACTTCATCATTTCTCGCTGCCAAATTTAGATGAATGGGTGATTCTAAACTGGATCTTTGTAAGTGTCTTTGTGTGTGCGTTTATAAGTAAACCCTTTAATGGATGGATGTCTGTCCAGGTTAACTGCCAGAATGCACCTTATGACCGTGGTCTTGTTTGAAAATAGTTGTAAGTAGGGCGTGTCTTAAAAGAATCTCATGGTAAAAGTCTCCATCTCACGGGACTTTCTTCCAAAAAGTCTCTACAAAAAGTCTCGTCTCGTCGCAGGATTTTTCTCGTCTCTTCCCAAGATTTTTTTATTATAATAGAGAGTTATCTAACTCAGCTATTCTTGTTTATTACGTACGTCTACCTCATGAAGTGAATCATTACATTTCTTATGAACTCCATGAATTAAAGCAGCTTACGCTAATGCAGACTCTTTTTCTTTCAGCAGACACACACACACATACTGATGTAGCCTGTCTCTAACACCTTCATTTCATAAGTAAAGTCCGGATCCTTATTTTCTACATTGAGCGTTTTGTTCTTTTACTTACAGAAACAAATGAAGACTGTGAAAAATTCACTAAACTAAAATTTCATAATTCGTTCATTGGAACCACTTTGGATGTAAAGCTGCTGCTCTATACAAATGACAGCCTTCACTGTGGAAGGTACACCAATCCCAAAAACATTTCAGCTTCTCTACCGTTTGATGCCGCAAAGAAAATGACGTTTGTGATCCATGGGTACAGACCAACAGGCTCACCTCCAGTTTGGATTGAAAGAATCGTTCATCTTTTAGTCGGGATTGAAGATATGAATGTGATTGTTGTTGACTGGAACAGAGGAGCTGCAACAATCAACTATCCGAAAGCAGCTGAAAACACAAGGAAAGTAGCTGACATTTTGGAAACGACGATTTCTCAATTAGTGGTAAGAATTGTTTTGATTTTATTTAAAATGATACTTTAACACATTGACTGCTACAGTGAAAATAGGTACATTTGTTCCTGACGCCAATGTAAAATCAGGGTGCTATTTTAATATACTAAATAAATGTATTTTATTATTGAGCAAGCTCAACAGTATTTTCTCTGTTTGAGTTAACAGAGCCGGTCAATCCATTGGGTGGCATAGGTGGCCGCCTATGATGCGGTCATCTGATGGGCACCATCTGTTAAAGTTAAGGGCCGTGTGCTCTGGATACTGAGGGGAACCTGGTGGAAGAACTATGATGACAGTGATGAGTGGGAGCTGCTACCTTTTGGGTGCCATTTATGAAAGTAGAAGAGCGCCTGCTCTGTACAACAAGGGGTGCATGGTGTAAAGTCTTAAAGCCTTAAAGTCTGTGGTATACACTGGAAGTGCCAGGCAGGATTATTTAGCATACCACCTGGGAGAAGAGGGGGACCTTTGCCTGGAAGGGAAGCCAGAATGGAAGGAAAGTGATGAGCTAACATCCTGTCCCAGATAGGTATGGGGCCTTTACCTGAACGGGAGGACAAAACAAGGGAGCAATGGAGTACGGCTCCCATTTCGGAATTTGTTTATCCCCACTCCATTAGATGGCAGCATTCCAGAACTTCAATAAGCATGTTGACACCTGTGGGGCATGATGGGAATTGTAGTTTCTGTGATTGAGCCCTGCTGTGTTCTGTGGGGATTCGTGTTCCCTGTTTTTCGGGACCTCTGCTTGACCTGGAAGTGCTTCCATCAGGCTATGTCCTGGCACTGGAAGTACTCCTGGGTCTGACATAAAAGGAATCCTTCCAACCTCTTCCAGTTGAGTGAGAGTTGGGAAGAAGGACAGCAACAAGGAAGGTGGATGAAGAGAGAGGAGAGGAGAGGAAGGAAGGAAGGAAGGAAGGAAGGAAGGAAGGAAGGAAGGAAGGAAGGAAGGAAGGAAGGAAGGAGAATTTGTTTGTAATTACTTGTGCAGCCTGTTTGGAGAAAATCATTGTGAGGTATCTGATGATAAAACCCTCTGTTTGAATATGTGACTGTATTTCTGTTTGCTGTTTTCAGGGTTAGGGGCTCAGTGGTGCCCCCTATCTGTCATAATACATAAAAGGAAGCGATTTGTGCTACTGAAGGGGCATGTGCTATGGGCATTGAGGGGCACCACTCCTCCCCCACAGGCCATTGAAGTCTAATAATACTGACTAGTAATACTAGTCTGTCTACCCAGCCTAGCACTCCAAATGGGCTTTACCTAGCACTGCAAGTTAATTTATAGTTGGTGCATGGAACAGAAAACTCTTTGTGCCCGCCAGCTGTGAGTCTTGGCCCAACAAGTTAGATCTTGCATGATCTGTTGCAATCAGAGTTTTTGTTTGAACTTCATAACAGTGAGAATCTAATTATTTTTGTGAAAGAGAAATGTTATCCAAAGTGAAATATTATGTTCTGTGATATCTCACTGATATTTCATTCTTAATTCAAGCACCCAGTATCCATTATGTAGATCTGTTACCCACAAATATGCTTGCATTTGGCACGACAGACGGTTTATGAGATAATTTGTAGGTGGAGTTGTGCAGTATACTGGTACTGGGAAAGTACTGAAAAAACCCAAATTTGTGAAGGGTGTGGTATCAGCATTTCAGGATTTTTGTTACTGAAAGTAAATCAGCTTTGCTCTAAACACACCCCTACCTTCCCTCGACACTCGCTAATGCAGCTGTGAAAAAAAACATTCGTTTCGTAGACTTAGCAAAATGAAACTACACGCTTTGATGTGATCAGGACGTAACAGGGGACCTCCTGCACCTTAGTACTTCAACACAATCAGGACTTCACATTGGCCGCCGCATATTGCTTTGACGTGACTGGGAGTTCATGGGTGAGCGATGTGATCGAAACTTCTCATAGTCTCCCATTTTTCTCCAAAATCTTAGGAAAGTTTATTTTTGTATAGCACAAAATCACACAGGAAGTGCCGCAATGGGCTTTAACAGGCCCTGCCTCTTGACAGCCCCCCAGCCTTGACTCTCTAAGAAGACAAGGAAAAACTCCCCAAAAAACCCTTGTAGGGAAGAAATGGAAGAAACCTCCGGAAAGGCAGTTCAAAGAGAGACCCCTTTCCAGGTAGGTTGGGTGTGCAGTGGGTGTCAAAAGAAGGAGGTCAATACAATACAATACACAGAACAGAACAAATCCTCAATAAAAAATTAAAAATAAAAATTTTTTAGAAGTACAGAGCAGAATTTAACAGTAGATGATATCACATAATAAGATTTGGATAATTTTAGACTCCTGGAGACCTCATCCATCAAGCTGCCTCCCCCATTTGGCCATTCCACGGCTGAAACAGCGCTGGGCCAGCCAATCCGATGAAAAGACCCCACTAAACCACAATTCCTATGATTCTCCATCAGGGATGACTTTACCTTAGGCAGGCAAAACAACTTGCCAAGTGGGCCGTGGCACCAAGTGCCACATTTGAGTACCGAGAAGAGAAACAGAATAGGTGAGGGTTAGTATCCAATTCTAACTATCATGTTACTTATGTTTTAGTGCTAATGACTGACAACAGAGATGCAGTCTGTACAGTTAATCAGCAGTTCTAGTCAGGGTGTGCTAAACTGAAGTAGTGAGTCTTCAGCCAGGATTTAAAAGCTGAGACCAAAAGGGCATCTCTTATAGTAGCAGGGCAGACCTCTCCACAGTTTAGGGGCCCTGTAACTAAAAGCTCGACCTCCCATTGTTATTTTATTAATCCTTGGAACCATAAGCAGACCAGCATCTTGAGATCTTAATGTGCGCTCTGGTTTGTAAGTCATGATAAGTTCAGACCAGTAAGCCGTACCTCGGCCATTTAATGCTTTATATGTTAAAAATCACTATCTATCTATCTATCTATCTATCTATCTATCTATCTATCTATCTATCTATCTATCTGTCTGTCTGTCTGTCTGTCTGTCTGTCTGTCTGTCTGTCTGTCTGTCTGTCTGTCTGTCTGTCTGTCTGTCTATCTATCTATCTATTTATCCTGAAATGTAAGGATGGGTGACAGCAGCTACTTTTGGACACTGCCTCCCCCAAAACACTAGATGGCAGCTCCCCTGGAGTGTAGTGGTGCCCCGGATTCCCACAGGGCATCCTGTGACTTGGACTTCGGTTTCTTAGCCCTGTTGGATGCCATGGGTGCTGCCTAGGGTTGCTGTGAAAGGACCTAGGGAATCATACCAGGAAGTACTAGGAAGTCACGAGGATGGAAGCCCCGAAGTACTTCTGGGCTGATTAAAGACCTGGAATTCTCCATCAGACCCAGAACTGCTGGCAAGTCATGTGGAAGGAGCAACAGGAGCACTTCCGTGTCAAGGACTCTATAAAGGACTGCTGTGAACCCAGCAAGCGAGCTGGTATCGGGTGGAGGTGGACAAAGCTTTCTAGAAGGTGTGGTGGAGAAAATAGAGAAAGAGAAAGAATTGTGATTATTGTTGTTGCATTTACTTGTATTATTGGTGGCTGTGGTGCTTTGAGGGCACCACACAGCCATTGGAATGATATGCAAGCTACAAGCAGATTGCAGCTGAGCCAAGGTTCAAAGACAGTATCCTAGAACTGTGATGTAGCAGCACTAATCCATTTGATATCAAGTCATCCACAGTTTGTTTCTCAGACCACACAGTTCTGAGTTTCTGCCTAATCATGTCCTGCTTTCTGTTGTTTTTATGTTTGGATAATTTAGGAGCTGGGAACTTCTCTTAGTTCAATCCACCTGATTGGAGTCAGCCTGGGTGCTCACGTAGCTGGTTTCATTGGGAGCAGATTTAATGGAACAATCGGAAGAATTACTGGTAAGCTTCATCAACAATTCAAGGTAACATGCTGACTTCCCCTTTCTGCATTTTGTTCCTACACATTATTCACACTGAATGAATGCAGTTTTACTAATGTTGCCAAAGCTTACAGATCATTGTTATTTTTAAGATGTGTTTCATACAATAAAGATTTTTCTTGAAAAATGCTTTTCTTAAATAATTCTGCCTTCTGTTAATACTGAAACATCACCCACTAGAACTGAGCAATGATAACTCATTGGTAGGATTTTTTTCCATTATTTATTTCTATATAGCACCATTCATGTAGATAGATAGATAGATAGATAGATAGATAGATAGATAGATAGATAGATAGATAGATAGATAGATAGATAGATAGATAGGAATTATAAAGACATATTGTTTAGGGTATAAAGAAGCCCCAGTCCCATTTTTTGACACACTTCTGCTGAAAAATTTGTTCCCCGAAAGTCCTAAACCCTAGTGTGTCACAGAGAGGATGTGCAGCATTGGTCATAATGGCCATCCATTTTGTCTTTATGCTCTCCTCTACTACTACCTCCAGTGGATCCTCATGACTTCCTCAGACTGAATCTACCTCCTTAAACAACCTTGTTAATTTGGTGGGCCTCTCTTGAAGTGATGTTACCAGCCCAACACACTAAAGCATAGTTTCTTGAACTATAGATCCATTTTGGGTGGCATCTTTTTGGTTGTGCAGGATCTTTACTCACTTTCATATTCAATGGGAAAAGGTTGCGTACAGGTTTCCAAATGTTTTGCGATGGGCTGCTGTGGGCAGTTGAAGCAATTGTGTTGGCAATTTTGCAGGGGGAAGAGCTATGAATGTCAACTGCTATTCTCCAAGGGTTTGGACTGGGTCTCAAAGACACTAATAAGGGCAAGAAAAAATGTTTAAGAAACAATGAGCTAAAGCATAGAAAATCTCATTGGCCATCACAGTATTTTGTATTATTTGGCACTAGTGACAAGCAAAACAGCTGAATTTCGTTTCGTATGCAATTATAGAAAAATTGCCACTAAAAATGGTTTCACAGGTGGCTTCACAAGTGTGAAATGTGAAATTCCCTATATTAAGTTTTTTTTTTTTTACATTTTTTAAGATGGAAAGCAAGGAATATTGTAATTGAAGGGTTATTCCACAGCCCAAAAATCACTGCCTTTTACCTCAGCAGCCATCCAACACCGTGCAATTTCCACGTGTCCTACCATCTGGCTCCACACGCTCTCCTCTGGCTCATGTGGTGCCAAACTACAAATTCAAGCCATCGGCTCAGTTTTACTCCACTCATTTTGGGGTCACAGGTAACACCATGCAGGTGTACTTTCCCCATCTCCGTGGGTCAATCCAAGCCAGGGTTCTTCCATAGATTCACCAGCAGCCAGACACCCAATTCAATGCATTTTGGCAACAGAGAAGGGCCTGCAGGCACACACACTCTAGACATGGCCCCTGCTTTCAGTACTCTGCTCCATATTAAACAGTGGCGGGCTTTAACACATGAAGAAGAAGGACGTACAGTTCATGTGCTTATGATTTGAATTTATCTTGTGGTGAAACACAATTTGTTTTGCAATTCTTTGCTCTCAAAATGTTTATACTGCATTTCTTGACTTTTCATAGACTTTCTGAATTTCTGCAAATGTTGGAAATTTGCTGTTTTTTCTTTTTGTTTTATTTCACTGATCTTTACCACCAATTTATTTTAGGCCTTGATCCAGCAGGCCCCCTATTTACTGGTAGATCACCAGAGGAGAGACTTGATCCTAATGATGCTATGTTTGTGGATGTCCTACATACAGATATTGATGGTACGTAAGATAATCTCATTTCTCTAATTCCTAAAAACTAACTGTTCTTTAATTTATATGTTCACATTTTGGTTCAAAAGGTTATGGTTTTCTCCAGAAAGCTTCTAAATGATGTTTTCATCTTATATATAAACGTCTACATGTGGAAGTGTGTGTGTCTGTGTATCAAGCCCAGAAGTGCAAGGCTACAGCATGAAGCTTAAAGAGCCGGCAAGGCGGCCCCAAGTTAATGAGTCGGAAGGAAAAAGAAGTGCGAGGCTACAGCATGAAGCTGAAAGACACAAGGAAGTTAGAACATCTTGGTTAAAACCACTTAGCAACCGAAAATATTTTACTCTCACTGTGATGTCAATCCTATTGGGGCATCCCCCTCAGCTTGCTAACGCTGTATGACAGTGGTCTCCAACTCTGGTCCTGGAGGGCTGTAGTATCTGCAGGTTTCATTCTAACCTTTTTCTTAATAGGTGACCAGTTTTTGCTGCTCATTAACTACTTTTCCTTTCATTTTAATTGACCTGTTTTTAAAGATTTGTTCCCATGAATTTCTTCACTGTTCCTCTGAATTGCTTAATTTCTTTCCTTAAATGGCACCCAAACAGAAATGTGAAATGAGTGAGCAAATAGAAGGTCAGGGCCTCAAACTCCAGAAGTTAATTAGCAGCAAAATCAGGTCACTCATTAAGAAAAGGGTGAGAATGAAAACCTGCAGCCACTGTGACCCACCAGGACTAGAGTTGGGGACCCCTTCTGTAGGAGAAGAGTGCTTGAAAATCTTTCCTACACCGCCTGCCCTGCATTTACTTTGTTACTTCAACAACTCTAGATATTAAAACAACATATAGAAATTTGAAAACAATGTGGTATTCATTAAACTAGAATAAGAGTAGCAAAAGAAATTACTGTATAATAAAAAATATAAATGGATAGCAAATTCTGGATGTATATATATTTAGTCTTACACATACAAGGTACGATATATGATTAATTCAAAACCCTACTCGCAGCGCCAAATATATTATCATGGGATGAGTGACACTCACCAAGTTCATTAATGGATCCCTAATCACACATACACACACACACTAGCACACACACACACAGACTTCTATGTCACATGACCAGTGGTGAACATAGAAGCCATAATCAATATGGCCACAGCCATGCAAATATCAACACAAAATGATAGGGACAGCATCATTGTTAAGAAACAAACGGGTGTTGCTAGAATAATAATAAAGTATTAGTATATTAAGAAAACAAAACAATAATGGTCAGGAACACCAATTAACAAAACTACAACTCAGAATGTCCAAAACCTAAATTTATGACAGATTCTTCTCAGCTCAGAAATGGTATAAACATATACATGAATGTAAACAAATTAGATCATTCACCCTGGTGCAGGCTTTTTGCTGATGACATTGTATTGTGTAGCACCAGATAGACCAGATCATCAGGATTCACAAGTTAGTCTGCAGAGAGAGTTACTGAAAAGAGTGGGAACGTTTGAATATCTAGGATCGTGTTTGCTCAATATGGAGAATTAGATCCAGAGATAACCCATAGAGTGCAGTGTGGATGGAAAAACTGGAAAAAATATCAGGAGTATGGTTTGATCAAGGAATTAAGGAAGAGGTTAAATGTAAGCTTTTTAAGACAGTCGTAACACAAGCAATGGTGTGTGGAGTTGTGGAGGAGAAGAAGTTAGATGTGGCAGAAATGAGAATGTTGAGATGGATATGTGGAATCACAGAAAAAGGACAGAGGAAGAAATGAGACCATCAGAGGTACAGCCAAATTGGTAGAGATAGCTAAGAACGTACAGGAAAGTAGGTTTAATTGATATGGACGTGTGATGAGGAGAGACAAGGGATATGTGGGAAAACAAGTGATGGACATGGGGAAGAGAAAGCAAGGAAAGCCGAAGCGGAGGTGGATGGATAAAGTAAAAGATCTCAAGGAAAGGGGTTGACTGAGGAGGAGGTGCAGGACCGAGCTGTCTGGAGAAGGTTGATCAAGTACATTGACCCCACATAGAAGTGCAAGAAGATGAAGAGGAAGAAGAATTACAACATGTCTCATCACAGGGCATTTTACCCGGCTATAAAGATCACAATATAATATTCTTTTGAATCATGAGTATACTTTTCAATGAGCTACAGTACAAGTAGAAACAACAGTTCTGCATTGACACTAACAGGAACTCGGATGAAGACAACCCTTCATGAAGACAGAGCACATTGCCTTTGGTAAACAGATAAATGATGTGAAATAGGAAGTTACAAAACAGGAAAGCATTGTAGAGTCAATGTGAGAAAAACCTGAAGAACAGAAGTAAAAGTCAAGAGTAAGATTCTTCAGCATGAGAGAATGAGGTGCAGCAGGTGCAACTCAACCTTAGTCAGACCTTCACTGCATCATTGGCAATTGTAGCTAAACAACACCCCTACATTAAATAAATAATAAATTATATGTTCAAGGCAGTTGATTGGCTCACCATAAGTGAGTGAGTGGGGCTGATGCATTGTCCAGGTTAAATGAATCGATTTCTACTTTATGTCTAGTACTTCCAGAGCAGACTGTGGTCCACTTTCACCCTGTTTTCAAGAGTATTGCAAAATAATGAATGTATTAATATCATTTATAGATAAATATTTCATTTTTTTCATACTGATTTCCAACTACTTAGATGTTACTTCATATTTTAACTGATGTGATATTTTCAGCTTTAGGTTACAGGGAACCTCTTGGTCATATAGATTTTTATGCCAATGGAGGAACGGATCAACCAGGCTGCCCCAGAACCATTTTAGGAGGTAAGCTTGTGAATTTTTTTGTTGACAAATAAATCACACCTACTGTAAATAAAAATAATAAATCTTGCTGTATTTACATTAGTTAATGGTAGTTTACTGTTTAAAAAATGATTTCAATATAAAATTCATAAGAAGTTTGGTGAGTTGTGACATAAATGTGACATGGCCATCACATACAGTGCCCTGCATAATGTTTGGGTCAAAGACACATTTTATTCCTTGATTCCCTCCCCCCTCTACTCCACAGTTTAAAATTATAAATCAAACAATTCAGACATTGCGACTAAAGTACACATTGCAGACTTTCGTTAAAAGGGATTTGCATACATTTGGGTCACAAACTGTAGAAACAACAACATTTTTTGTACCCCCCAATTTCAGGGCACCATAATGTTTTATGACATAGCAATGGCGGTTCTAATAAAGCCGTCATATTTAGCCGAGTGGCTGTGGGGCATGTGTTGGTGAAGAAAGATTCACTGATCTTGACTTTGCTGACGATGCTGTGATCTTCGCGGAGTCAATGGAGGCTCTGATCGGGGCGGTCGAGAGACTGAGCGAGGAATCTGAGCGTCTGGGCTTGTAAGTGTCCTGGATAAAAACCAATATCCAGGCCTTCATTTGACCTCATGGGCACAGCCATCAGCAGTGTGTCTGTTTGCAGAAAGAGTGTTGACCTCATTGAGAGGTTTACTTACCTTGGCAGTGACATTCATGTCTCTGGTGACTCTTCCTATGAAGTCAGTAGACGGATTGGGAGAGCATGGGGGGTCATGAGGTCTCAGGAAAGGGGCGTGTGGCGCTCCAGATATCTATGCAAAAGGACGAAGGTCCAAGTCTTTAGAGTTCTGGTGCTTCCTGTCTTGCTATATGGTTGTGAGACATGGACGCTATCCAGTGACCTGAGATGAAGACTGGACTCCTTCATGTGTGTCTCTTCAGAGAATCCTTGGGTACAGCTGATTTGACTTTGTGTCGAATGAGCAGTTGCTTATGGAGTCCCGAATGAGGCACATTACCTGCATTGTGAGGGAGTGTCAGTTACGGCAGTACGGCCATGTGGTGCGTTTCCCCGAGGGGTCACCCACGTAACATCTGGCTGCGGAAGATAGAGGGTCATTTCCAGATGGTGGGACAGGACCGCGTGTCTGACTGGGAGGTTGCCAAGTGGGATCCCGAGTTGTTTCATCATGTAGTGGGTGCAGCAATGTGGTGTACCAGTGCATGCTCCCCAGCTTGACTTGACTTGACTTGATATTTAGCCCTTTGTTGAATATCCTTTGCATGCCATGACTACTTAAATCAGGTGACTGGCTTGGCCATTCAATAATTTTCCTTTTTTTTTTTTTTGGTCAGCGATTTGTTTGGGATCAAATCTTGTTATAAGATGAAACAGCGTCCAATGACTTCTGCTCCTCAGAATTCAATGTGCCACTGCTGCAAGCGCAAGCCATAGCACCCCCACCACTATGTTTTACAGATAAGGTGGTCTCTTTTGGATCTTAGGTGGTTCCTTTTCATCTCCACAATTTGCTCTTGCCATCACTCTGATACAGCAGGTTCATCTTTGTCTCATCTGTCCACAAACACCTTTGGCCAGAATTCCACAGGCTCTTTGAAGTCCTTTTTCACAAACTGTAATTTGGCCATCCTGTTTCTGTGGCTAACTAGTGGTCTGTATCTTGCAGTGTGTTCTCTGTATTTCTGTTCAATATGTCTGCTGATAGTTATCTCTGACACATACACACACACACAGGTGGAGTGGTGGCTCTGAGGCTAGAGATCTGCACTGGCACTCGGAAGGTTGCCGTTTTGAATCCCGTAAATGCCAAAAAGGGACTCTGCTCTGTTGGGCCCTTGAGCAAGGCCCTTAATCTGCAATTGATGAGCGCTTTGAGTAGTGAGAAAAGCGCTATATAAATGCAAAGAATTCTTATATTATTATTATTATCTGTCCCCTGAAGACTGTTTCTGGTCTGTCAGACAGGCGTTCTGGGCTTTTTCTTCACCATAGTGAGGATTCTTCTGTCATCAACAGTGGAGGTCTTCCTTGGCCTACAAGACCCTTTAATAATAATAATACATTTTATTTATATAGCGCCTTTCCCATGCTCATTGTGATTACTGAGCTCACCAGTGTATTCTCGATTCTCGATGATATTCTAGACAGTTGATTTAGATCATTCTAAGGTGGCACCATTGCATCCAAAGGTTTTATTCTTGTTCTTCAGCCTCATTATGGCTTCTTTGACTTTCATTGGCCCAGCTCTTGTCCTTATGTTGAACAATGGTGACTACAGATTCCAAAGGGTAGAAGCAGGCTGAGGTATTTTATGAAGCAATGAACCACCTGAAGAATCACAAATACCTTATTTAAAGAGAGATGGGGCTGGAATTTATGCAGATCCCCTTAAATGAAAGTCTGCAGAGTGCACTTTAATCACGATGTCTGGATGGTGTGATTTGTAATTTTAAACTATGGCATAGGGGACAAATCAATGAAAAAATGTGTCTTTGTCCCAAACATTGTGGAGGGGTACTGTAAATTGACAAAGTTTGGTGATGAGATCAGCAACTGCAGTCGGGCAAGTGTGCAATACCCAAGGACTAGAAGTCACGTAATGTGACATCATCTTTAGTTCACATTAATGTACAACAATCAACTAGAAGCTGTTAATAAGACATGAGGTACAGGACTACAACACCAAGCAGTCCATAATCTTCAGTCTCTGAGAAACACTGCATTTTGCTGTTTCATCATCATGCTCTTTTATCCTTTTCTTTATTTTATTAATTGGTGCCTAAATGAAGTCCCTTTGTATCTGCATTGGCTAATGGAATAATACATATCATTTGAATTTCCATTCTTTAACGTAAAATATCTTGTTTTTCAGGCAAAGAATACTTAGTCTGTGACCATCAGAGATCTGTGTTCTTATTTCTGTGCTCCTTGAATAAGACATGTGATATAACAGCATATCCATGTTCATCATATATAGATTTTCTGGATGGAAAATGCACTGATTGTACTGCCTTTTCCCCAGCACCGTGTCCCATATTGGGTAAGTATAATGCCTTGACCATGACTTGCCTCTGTGCACACTAGGGGGTGCTCCAGATCCCCAAACCCAACAGAAAAGACATAGGGCACAAGTTAAAAGCATCAAAGAGCCTTTTTATTGCGTGGGAAACTCTTCCCAAAGCGTTTCCCACCACAGCAGCCACAAGTACAAGAACAGTACAGAATACAGTTATCCTTTTTTCTCTCTCTTTTTCTCTTTTTCTGTCTCTTGGTTTTTGCCTCCTCTTCTGCTCCTCCCAGTAAGCTTCATCCACTTTCCACCTGACTCTGTCTCATCTCTATGAGGCCAGCAAGTCCCTTTATATTGGCCAACCCAGACGTGCTTCTGGTCTTCCGCCCATGTGGTTTGTAAGCACTTCCGAATTAAGGCTGAAACCCCATGCCATATGGCTCCTCAGTCTTTGCAGTGCCCATTGGTGGCACTCATGGTACTCAACACAGCTGAGGAAGAGAACAAAAAAGCCCCATGATGCCCTGTGGGAATCCAGGGAATGACGGCAACCCATGAGAGCTGCCATCTAGTGTTCTGAGGGAGGCAGTACTCTAAAGAAGTTGCCATCCCCCCTCCTTCCATCTTTTGGGTGTCCTGGCCTGTTTCGGCTGCCGGCTATCCCTTACTCTTCTTATTTGTCATTGCCTGGCCACGACCATTACCTATGCATCAGATAGCTTTGAAAAATTGTTATATTGCTAATATTTTTTTTAAATCATTCCTGCAAAGGCTATTGTGATTTGGATATCAGAGAACATTTATAGATGGATGTTTTGGCCATTTATTGCCTCAACGGTAAAATATATTTTTAATGATTATTATGGATTGCATATGGTGTTTATTGATTTGGACAAGAAATATGATAGAGTGTCACATCAAGAGGTCTGGGGGTGCATGAGAGAGAAAGGAGGACTGGAGAAGTGTATGATGATTGTCCAGGATGTGTATGAAGTTTGAGGACTCAGGATAAAAGCAGTGTTGTGGTAATGGAGAAGATCCCAGATGACCAGCCAGAGCATCATCATGATGTCTTTTCCATTTCCCTATAAAAGGTGGCAGGTCCTAAGGCTTAGCATTCATATTTTTGGATAAAAGCAAAATCAAATGCAATTTGCAGTTCTTCATTTTGATTAGAGGTGCTTGCGTCTAGTTACAATTTAGATTTTTAGAGTCTTGGACTTTTGTTTTATGACTTTTTGGCCTTGGTAATTTGCTCCCAACAATTACCTTTGGCCTGCATTTAATGCCTACCTGTTTAATTCTCTCATCCCTCTAGCTTTCCAATATCTTTTCTTGCAGTCCTTCATGATGTGCCTAACATCGCACAGAATACCAAGTTGCCCTCATTTTTTTGATATTGTATCTACATTTCTTGGTATGTGTGACACACTGGCACAATGAGTAGCAATGGTGCCTTATTGATTCAATGACCAAGGATTAAAATTCCTTCCTTCCTTCCTGATGATGTCTGTCAGTGGCAATGCAGCTCTCTTGCAGTAAGGAGACCAGGGTTTGTGTCCTGGTTTCCCCCTTCATGTGGTTTGCATGTTCTTCCTGTGTCTGTGTGGGTTTCATGTCCAGGGCCTGTTTCTCCCTATACTAGCTGGAATAGGCTCCATTCACCACCACAATGACCCTGGGCCTGCATTAAATGGGTTTGGAAATGACCTGACATGCTGTCTGTGTGAAGTTTGTACATCCTCCCTCCTTCTGGTAGAGATTTTCCTCCATGTTCTCTGATTTTCTTTCTACGTCCCTTAAATACGAGCTCCTTAGGTTCATTGGTAATTCCAAACTGGCCCCCTGAGGGTTTGTCTGTAAGTGTGCACTGCCATGAACCGGCAATCTGTTCAAGGTTGTTCTCCTTACCCAGGGCAAGCAGGATAGGCACTGGCTATGCACAACTGTGAATTGGATTTAAGTGGTTTTGAGGACTAGAAGAGAGCCGTCTTACTATTCCTTTGACTACCTTTTTACCTTCACTGAAATTTAGGTGGCTGATGAATGGTTCACATGGTGGTCTCTTACTTTTCAGACATTTACTACTATCTTTTGTTTATATGCCATATTTCTTGTCACTAACCCTTCACATGATTTTGGAGTGTCACTTTGATGTCAACAACCTAGTAATCATGCATAGCTTGTGAAACATGTCACTAACTTGTGACAGTGGCATCTTGAGAATCGAGGCTATTTAACACTCTGTATTCAAAATGAACATAACTGATCTTAGATGAAGTGCTAGCGAGAGCTTCCAGGAAGTTAAAATTCCGATGTTTGGTTTTGAGCCTTGAAAAACCATAGGGTTCTAGTTCAGAACTACCGACATCCCTTCGAAAATTGCAACCATTCCTTTGGATTGGCTTTGGAAGCATTTTTAACTTGTTCTGGGTGCCATTTTTTTAGAAAGTATTTAGACCCCCACATTTTTTACATATTTTGGTATATTACAACCTTGTGCTAAAATCATTTACATTTATTTCCTCCCAACAAGCAACACTCAATCTCTATATAAACTTCTCAAAAAAATTAAAGGAACACTTTGAAAACACATCAGATCTCAATAGGAAAATAAATCCTGCTAGATGTCTCTACTGATATGGACTGATATGGTGATGTGTTAGGAATGAAAGGATGCCCAATCGTTTGATGGAAATGAAAATGATCAACCTACAGAGGGCTGAATTCAAAGACACCCCGAAAATCAAAGGGAAAAATGATCCGGCAGGCAGGTTAGTCCACTTTGCCGAAACTTCATTGCAGCAACTCCAAATCATACTCAGTAGTTTGTATGCCCACCCCCCCACCACGTGCTTGTATGCATACCTGACTATGTTGAGGGGGCACAATGCTCCTAATGAGATGACGATAAGTGTCCTGGGGGATCTCCTCCCAGATCTGAACCAGGGCATCACTGAGCTCTTGGACAGTCTGAGGTGCAACCTGGCAGCGTCGGATGGACCCAAACATAATGTCCCACCCAGAGGTGTTCTATTGGATTGAGGTCAGGCGAGTGAGCGTGAGGATCAGTCAATGGTATCAATTCCTTCATCCTCCAGGAACTGCCACATGACGCCGGGCATTGTCGTGCACCAGGAGGAACCCAGGACCCACTGCACCAGCATAGGGTCTGACAATGGGTCGAAGGATTTCATCCCGATACCTAATGGCAGTCAAGGTGTCGTTGTCTAGCCTGTAGAGGTCTGTGCATCCCCCCATGGATATGCCTCCCCAGACCATCACTGACCCACCACCAAACTGGTCATACTGAATGATGTTATAGGCAGCATAACATTCTCCACGGCTTCTCCAGACCCTTTCACGTCTGTCACATGTGCCCAGGGCGAACCTGTTCTCCTCTGTGAAAAGCACAGGGCACCAGTGGTAGACCTGCCAATTCTGGTATTCTATGGCAAATGCCAATCGAGCTCCACGGTGCCGGGTGGGCAGTGAGCACAGGGCCCACTAGAGGACATCGGGCCCTCAGGTCACCCTCATGAAGTCTGTTTCTGATTGTTTGGTCAGAGACATTCACACCAGTGGCCTGCTGGAGGTCATTTTGTAGGCTCTGGCAGTGGTCATCCTGTTCCTCCTTGCCCAAACGAGCAGATACTGGTCCTACTGATGGGTTAAGGACCTTCTACAGCCCTGTCCAGCTCTCCTAGAGTAACTGCCTGTCTCCTGGAATCTTCTCCATGGCCTTGAGACTGTGCTGGGAGACACAGCAAACCTTCAGGCAATGGCACATATTGATGTGCCTGCCATCCTGGAGAAGCTGGACTACCTGTGCCAACTGTGTAGGGTCTAGGTATCTCCTCACTCTACCAGTAGTGATGCTGACCGTAGCCAAATGCAAAACAGATGAGGAGGAAAAATGTCAGTGGCCTCCGTCCACCTGTTAAACCATTCATTCCTGTTTTGGGGGTCATCTCAATGTTGCCCCTCTAATGCACCTGCTGTTAATTTCATTAACAACAAAGCAGCTGAAACTGATTAACAACCCCCTCTGCTACTTAACTGGCAGGTCAATAGCCCAGAGGTTTGATTTTGCAACTTCTTTCATCGTGCTAAGTATCACAGTTCATTTGCAGAAGAAATTTATTCATGCTAATCCGAGACAGAGGCTGTAGGCCGAGGGGAGGGGGAAGCGTGACGTCAGGAGTGGGGAGTCGGGTGGGGCCCTCCTCACTCACGTGCCAGACTCCATTCGAGTCGGTGTACCATGCCTCTGTTTAGCTAGCAATACTTGAGCAGGAGGTGAGCAGTGCCAGGTTTCTTCAAGATGTGACACTTAGAATTGAGGCCGAATGGTTCCATCTTAGTTTCTTCATACCAGATAATCTTGTTTCCTATAGTCTGAGAGTCCTTTAAGTCCAAGAGGGCTTTCAAGTGTTGTCTCTACCATAAGGTCCAGAGTAATGGAATGTTGCAATAGTGGCTGTCTTTCTGGAAGTTTCACTCATGTCCACACAGGTTCTCTGGAGCTCAGCTAGAGTGGCCATTCAGTTTTTAGTCACCTCTCTTATCAAGCCCCTACTCCCCAGTGGTTGTTCCAAGCTTATCCCGTTTAAAAATGATAAAGGTCATTGTGCTCATAGCAGCCTTCAATGCTGCAGAATGCTTTTGTAACTTTCTCCAAACCTGTGCCTTGTCACAGTCCTGTCTCTAAGCTGGCAATTTTGGCCTGGTTTTTGCTTAACTCTGGGACTTTCTATAGACAGGTGTGTGCCTTTCCTAAACATGTCCATATGAATTGAAACAACCACAGGTGGACTCCAAACAAGATGTAGAAACATCTCAGCGAAGATCGATCAATAGAACAAGATGCACCTGAAACAATTTTTAAATGTCACAAGAAAGGGAATGAACACTTGTGTCAATATGTTATATCTGTTTTTCATAAACTTTCACTAAATATGCAAAAAATTCCTTAAACTCCTGTTTATGTTTTATCATCCTGGGTAAGAAGTGTTGCTTAATGGGAGAAAAAATAAATTTAAATGATTTTAGCAGAAGGCAACAGCATAACCAAATGTGGAAAAAAAAGGTGTAGGGGTCCAAATAGTTTCCGTGGGTGATCTGTATTGGACCACCGCCTTTGAGTCTCCATGGTTTTGTCACAGAGTATACTTACACTAGGTTAGGAGTCTGGAGTTCTTGGATGAAATGAACACAAACAACACACAACTGTCACATGCAGTTTCCGAGCATTACAAGTCCACAGTGCTTCCTGAACTATCATATGGTATCATAGTGTGCTGCTTCCAATAATAAAATGTTTTATTTTCAGGATATAATGTCTATAAATGGAAGGAAGCACTTATACAACGGGGGCAGACAAAAGCATACTTCTCTACGACTGCAGAAGTGCCATTTTGCAGTAAGTATCTTCATCACTTCTTAAGTTATGGCACAGTAGGAGAAACTTGTGATTAAAGAAAACTGAAGAATAAGCTGCAATTTTAATAATTCCTGAAAATGACAGTTTGCTGTGTTTATTTCAGTAATCATTTTGCTTTAAGATCTACAAACTGCACATGTAGCCATGTTAGTGCAGTAATAAAGTATTATCTATCTATCTATCTATCTATCTATCTATCTATCTATCTATCTATCTATCTATCTATCTATCTATCTATCTATCTATCTATCTATCTATCTATCTATCTATCTATCATATAGTGTCTTTCATATCTATCTATCTCTATTATATAGTGTCTTTCATATGTATCTATCTATCTCTATTATATAGTGTCTTTCATATCTATCTATCTATCTATCTATCTATCTATCTATCTATCTATCTATCTATCTATCTATCTATCTATCTATCTATCTATCTATCTATCTATCATATAGTGTCTTTCATATCTATCTATCTCTATTATATAGTGTCTTTCATATGTATCTATCTATCTCTATTATATAGTGTCTTTCATATCTATCTATCTATCTATCTATCTATCTATCTATCTATCTATCTATCTATCTATCTATCTATCTATCTATCTATCTATCTATCTATCTATCTATCTATCTAATAGTGTCTTTCATATCTATCTATCTATCTATCTATCTATCTATCTATCTATCTATCTATCTATCTATCTATCTATCTATCTATCTATCTATCTATCTATCTATCTATCTATCTATCTATCTATCTATCTATCATATAGTACCTTTCCTCTCTTTCTGTTGTTATGGTAGTGATGCCCATGCGTCCCACTGTTTAGATGTTTTTGTTTTTTGATCAGTTTTGATTTCTTAAATTTGGATTTCCCTGTTTGGTATTAAAACTTTGTCATTTCAATTTTAGGCAATTTTCTTTTTCTGTCTTCCTTCCACGTTTTCACCTTTGCTTGACCCTTAACTACAAATTTGTTGTTGCCCTCCTTGTTCCTTTTTTTCTTAATGATTTGAAGTCTTTAAAGAAACTCACTTCAATATTTGCAACACCAATTACAAGAAAAACAGCAGAGAAAATGTTTTATAAGTAAATAACACATTTGTTAAGAACTAACAAAACAAACCATACATTTCAGCTGTACAAGTTCCAAAATTCAGCACATAGACTTCTCGTTGTGTTCTGCAGATATAACACTGTAAGATAATCTTCCAAATATAGAAATTTAAACATACGAAGATGGATTTTTAACAGAGAGCTGATTTAAAAAAAAATAATTCATCTCAGTATAGAAAAAATTTAATTCTCTCTCGAAGGATATGTCCATTAATAATAATAATAATAAAAACAATAATAATAATTTCTTTTATTTAATAGGTGCCTTTCTTAAAACTCAAGGTCACCTTACAATGAAATTAAATAACATTAATAAAATATATAAAGAAAAAGGACGATAAAATCAAATAGCAATAAGGTAGAGAGGTAGTAGCAAACCTACAAAGATATCATTATTTTACACTAAGTATGCTAGGCCTGTTATTGACTCTCTTATGCTATTTACTGTTTTATTTTTTTGATCTGATATACTTCATTAGTCCCTGAGGGAAAATTGTCTTTTCACATGTCCTTTGGAGGTCAGAGTGCTGGGTCAGTTATTATGACGCCAACCCCACGTCAATTTTCAGGTTAAAGGCCTACCTCAAGGGCCCAATGGAGTAGGATCCCTTCCAGCAGTAATAGAATTTGAATCTGCAACCTTCCAGATAGCAGCGCAGAGATCCTTAGTCTCAGAGCCACCATTCTGCCTATACATCTTTATTAAATATAAAATGTTAGATTTACTTTTCCTTTTGTTTTCTCTGTATTGATTTAAAAGTATATGATTATATCTTTCATGTTGCTGTTGTAATGTTCTAAATTTTAACAATAAGAATTTATAGGAGAAAGTACAGGAGTTAACTACAAATACAGTACATCTATTCACTACAGATGTGATTAAAGTGCATACTGCAGACTTTCATTTAAGGATATTTGCATACATTTTGGACACACAATGTAGAAATGACTACAGTTTTTATACACAGTCCACCCATTTCAGGGCACCATAATGTTTGGGACATTTGGTGTCACAGCTGTTTGTGATTCCTCAGGTGAGTTTCATTGCGTCTTAAGATACCTCAGCCTGCTTCTGCCCTTTGGAGTCTGTAGTTGTTCAACATGATGAGAGAGCTGAGCCAATTAAGTTAACAAAAAGACAACATCATGAGACTGAAAAACAAGAATCAAACCCTTCGAGGCATCAGTAAAACCTTACGATGACCAAAATCACCTGGAATATCATGAAGAAGAAAGAACACAATGGTGGGATCAGTAATCTGAAAGGGACTACTAGGCTAAGGTAGACCTTCACTGCTGATGACAGAAGAATCCTCACTATGGTAAAGAAAAAGCCCCAAAACGCCTGTCTGACAGATCAGAAACAGTCTACAGGGGGCTGATGTGTGTTTGTCAGAGACGACTAACAGTGGAAGACTTCATTAACAGAAATACAGAGGACACACTGAAAGATGAACACCACAAAAACAAGATGGCCGGATTACAGTTTGTGAAAAAGGACTTCAAAGAGTCTTCAGAATTCTGAGAAAAGGTCTTGTGAACAGATGAGACAAAGATGATCCTGCTGTTTCAGAGTAATGGCAAGAGCAAAGTATGGAGATGAAAATGAACTTCTCAAGATCTAAAGTAGACCACCTCATCTGTTAAAAATGCTGGGGGTGTTATGGCTTGGGCATGTATGGCTGCCACAGACCCTAGACTTCTCTTCATTGATGATGGAACAGCTGATGGAAGTGGCACAATGAACTCTGAGGTGTGTAGAAACATCTGATCTGCTTAATTTCCAGTAAATGACTCCAAACTCATTGGACAGACAAGATAATGATCCAGACATACTGGTGAGATAATACAGCAAAGCTAAAAAATAGAAAAGTCTTGAATGGCCAAGCCAGTCACCCAATTTAAATCCAATTGATCAGGCCTTCCATATGCTGAAGAAGAGAAAACCTATGGGGACAAGCCCCCAAAACAAGCAGCAAGATGGTTGCATTAGAGAAGACCTTCAGCACCTGGTGATGTCTGTGAATTGTGGACTTCAAGCAGTCATTGCATGCCAGGAATATGCGACCAAGTGATAAATATGGTGGCTTTAATAGACCTGCCATTGCTGTGTGCCAAACATTATGGTGCCCTGAAATGGGGGCACCATGTAGAAAAAGTAATGTTATTTCTACATGCTATGACCAAAATGTTTGCAGATCCCCTTAAATGAAAGTCTGCAATGTGCACTTTAATCACAATGTCTGAATTATTTGATTTGTAATTTGAAACTCTGGAGATGAGGGGTCAATCAAAGAAGAATGTATCCC
Source organism: Erpetoichthys calabaricus (assembly GCF_900747795.2). NCBI lineage: Eukaryota > Metazoa > Chordata > Cladistia > Polypteriformes > Polypteridae > Erpetoichthys > Erpetoichthys calabaricus. The sequence goes on from NC_041397.2 coordinate 15,782,360, forward strand.
TAACATTATGGAGGGTACTGTATATAATAAAACGCTAAGTTCTCTGGGTGTGTCCAGTCCCAACAAGCAATGTGATTGGTCAGTTTGTCCTCGGTGTGACTAGTCAGTTGGACCAAAAGAGGAAGTGTGAGTGTGAGGCACATGAGGAGGAGTGAAGGTGTAGGAGGCACTCGGAGACTCGCGTTCAAATACAGGAAGTATAAAAGCAGACAGGAGGAGTGCAAGTAGCCTCGAAATGGCTTCACGTGAACGCGTTTGAGAGACGGAGATGTTCAGACACATGCAGAAACCGAGGTAAGATACATATGGGATAAGAGATCTCATGTGCTTTTTATTCATTTGGTTACTTCAGGTAACACGGATTGCCATATTATCAGCTACACTATGCCATATTTAGATGATTTTATGTTATCAGCTATTTTATATTAAATGTTTGCAAGAATTTTTAACAAAGTGCTTTCTGATAGGAACAAATAGCCACAGTATAAATTATTCACAATTCTAACAAATATCTAATTATTTGCTTTTTGTGTGCTTTTTTTCAAAGAACATACTTACATCATGAATATTATTTCATGGAATCAGAGTCTTCGGTGGGGATTCATCACAGTAAAATTATTTGACGGAGGAAATGTGACAGTAGCTAAAATTGATCAGTAAGTTTTTGCCTTTTTATTTTAAACAAATTACATTCATTAATAATTTTAGACTTTACCTGTGGCACCTCTGCACAAGAACCACCTTTTCCCACCCTCTCAAACATAGTTATTAATGTCTGGAAAACATTTGGTATTAAATCACTTAGAGATCTGTACATAGACAATGTCTTTACACCCTACGAATAATTACACTCCAAATTTAATTTTCCCGCAAAATATTTTTTCCACTACCTTCAAATTAGTAACTTGGTTAACAAACAAAACCTGCCAAAATTTTCCTCACCTCCCACCTCCCTCTATGCCAGAAAAAATATTGATCCATCTTGAGGACTCAGGCAGCGTTTCTGTAATATATAAAACCATTTTATAGTCCCTCCCTTTCAAAGATCCCAGAGTACAGTGAGAAAAGGATCTCTCACTCAACAGCTCAGAAAAGGAGTGGAAAGTAGCAATGCACTCAAGCTCCATATGCACAAAGCATAGAATTATTCAACTCAAAATTATATTTTGAGAGCATCTGTCTAGTTTAAAATTGTCCAAAATGTTTCCAGGGCAAAATCCAACCTGTGAACGTTGCAATCGAGCTCTAGCCTCACTGGGTCACTTGTTTTGGGCCTGCACCAAATTAACATCATTCTGGACCAAAATCTTTAAATTCCTTTCAGACAGCCTTGGGGTCACAATCTCTCCTAACCCACTAACAGCTGTGTTAGGTGGGCTCACAGAGGGGCTTAAAGTGGAGAAGGACAAACAAACTGTAATGGCCTTTACTACACTATTGGCACGTAGACTTATCTTGCTCAACTGGAAGAATCCTAACTCTCCTATTCTAAGTCAGTGGGTAACTGATGTTATATACTATTTGAAACTGGAAAAAATCAAATTCTCACTTAAAGGATCTGTACAAAACTTTTTCAAAACCTGGCAGGATCTAATCAATAATATTTTAGAATAAGCATTTTAATTGAGGAAGCAGGTTCTCTCCCCTCTTAATTATTTATTAAGTTATCTATTTACTTATTTTTTACTAGCCTGAAGTTTTACTCTGCTGGCCTAGCTCTCTTTCTCATGGGTGGGGTTTGATTTGTTTTGAACCTATTTTTGTAAAACTTGACTTATTTGTATGGAATGTTATTTGTTATTAAAAGCAATCAAATCCAAAAAATAAATAAAATAAATAAATAGTTGTAGACTTGCATTAGGCAGTAAATATGTACAATAGATATGAACACAAACAAACATTGAAAGCTTATTGGGAAAAAGAAAAACGTAGCCCTGGACAAGTGGCCAGTCCACTACAGGATACTCTCACACATGCTGTACATCCACTTCTGCTCATACCAACACCAACCATTCTAACACTGAAATCTCAAAGATGGAACACATACAAACATAGGAGAAGGTCCACTTCCTACTCAGATATCAGCCAACCCCAGAGTTAGAGAGCTGCATGGTGTGACGATGCGCGTTCTGCTTCACGCTCCCACTTCTCTTTTGGGAGCCTTTTGAACCCGACACTGTCGGTAATGTAACCGAAGGAGCTGGACAGTGAGGACACCAAACAAAACAAGGGGAAGGTGCAAAGTGCAGAAGTGCTATTAAAAGCGAACAAAACAAATCGAAACAGTGTTCAAAAGAAGGCTGGAAGTAGTCCTTTAAAAAACGGTTCCTTCTTTAGCTGGTGGCTCCTCTGCTTCTCCCATCCGGGCCCTGCAACAGGGGAGTCGCCCCATGTGCAGCTGACCTTCCCCTACTGGTCTGGTAGCTTTCTGACCCCTGGCTTTGAATGGCTCCGCCAGACCGAGACTCGGGTTCCCCAGTGACCAGGGCACTCGCGCTGGAGCTTTGAACCTCCCAAGCCTCTGACTCCCACTGCCTTCCATGGCAAGCTGTCCTCTGAGTTTTTCAGAGGAGCAAAAGTGACCCAATCCATTTGCCCCCGAGTGTCGGCCAAACACCCCACTAGGGCTCACTTCCCAGCTGTCAGTCATTATTACAGTGAGCCTGCTCTTACTCACTCGCTCCTGCACCGGCTCCTTCTCCAGCCTTCTACCTTTATAACCTCCGTCCTTTTCTTTTTCGTCTCTCCTCCGCACTCACGATTCTCCTATTTATAATGGGGACGTGGCACAGGTGCAGCAATTAGCAGCTCCCGACATCAATTACAGACATGGGCGATCCCACACCTATGCACTTCAGTGCGGAAATGCCCAAACCCGCATCGCACCTGGGAACTGCTCTGGCCACACTACCACACCCCTCTTTAAGCTGCGAGTGCTGCGGATATTTATTTAAAAATTGGCCTTTCCTTCTGAGCCGTGGATCCGCTATATCAGACATGGTAGCAGTGCTGGCCACTGGGACATCTTGCTGTCTGTTGAACTTATTATATGGATTTAAAAGGAACTGTCCAAGATACAAAGCAAAGCACCTCATCTGTTAAACTGGGTGCTGGGGGTGTTATGTCTTGGGCATATATGGCTGCCACAGGTCCTGGCACACTTCTTTTCATTGGTGATGAAAGTGCTGACGGAAGTGGCACAATGAATGCTGAGGTGTACAGAAACATCTAATCTTTTCAAGGTCCAGTATTTCTTATATTAAGAAGCTAGAAAATGTATGCCTAGCGTAACATCTGGGTGTGCATAATTTAACTGATTTGAAAGTTGAATGTTTTCTCTTATTTATTTGCTTTATCAAAGAGACAGATGTTACATCTTTGTTTTGAAATAGTTTGCAACAGGAATATGCTGCACCAACACGCTCTAACATTTCAAATGTTTGTGCTGACTGGCATGTAAAAGAGGAAATAAATTATTCAAGTTGAAAGTTGAAATAACCTCTCTCAAGCTAAATCCAAAACAGTGAACTAACCTGTAGTTGAAATTGCGACGTGCAAGTGTGAGTTACTTTGGGGAGGACAGATTATAGTATTCATTGATCCATTCATCTAAACTCTCATATTCAGCGCAGGGTGCAGCTGAAGCCTATCCCAGCAAGCAATGGATGCAGGCAGGGAGAACCCCTGAACAGAGTGCCACCCCATTGCAACAACAACAACAACATTAATTTTTGCAGCACATTTTCAAACAAAGAATGTAGCTCAAAGTGTTTTACAAGATGTTAAAGACAGTTATATGACAAGAAAAAAAACAAATAAGATTAGGTAAGAACATTGATGAATACGTATTAAAAAGTAAAAATAAATAAATAGATAAATAAATGAATGAATGCAAATGAATAAATATATACAATGTTGTTAAACATAGATATACTGTACAGTCATTGTCCGCTTTATTAGGTACACCTGTCTAGTACCAGTTTGTACCAAGGTTATTATAGTTTTTGCCTATATTTCTATATTTTTTCTGACCTTAATTAGAAATTCAGTTTAATTTTACTTTTCCTTCATCAGTCTTAATTTAGTTTTTATTTCACAAAGATATTTCTATTTTATTTTTATATCTATTAGTTTCAGTTTTAGTTAAAGAGCTACTATGGAGTTTAGGTTTGTGTCACAAATCAGACAGAACTGTACACTTAACAGGTTAGGATATGAGTTTAAAAGCTTACTACACTACATCATTTACTATCTGGTTTTGTTTTTGTCTGGTAAAAACAAGTATAATCAAAACCAGATACTGAATATGAACAATTTTATACTTTAAAATATTTTCTATGTCATTTGTTTTGAACAAATGTGCGCTGATTGTTGGCACTGTTTATCTTTTTCTTTTATTGCCCAGAGTGGGCCAATTTGTAATTAAATGTTAGGTGAATTTTAAAGTGTCCTGCGGTGGGTTGGCACCCTGCCCGGGATTGGTTCCTGCCTTGTGCCCTGTGTTGGCTGGTATTGGCTCCAGCAGATCCCCGTGACCCTGTGTTCGGATTCAGCGGGTTGGAAAATGGATGGATGGATGGATGGATGGATGGATGGGTTATTTTGTTACTCTAAAGGTCTATACCAGACAACATATCCTGCTCCAAGATAATGTGCTTATAATGAATTCCTTCAATATTGCATTACAAAATCTCCCATACTTGGCTTTTTATTTTCTACCAGCCATACTGATCTCTGATTCCATCTCAGGCACATTACTTTTTTTAAACAAAAGTGATTGGTCAATAACAATATGCTGATCTTGTATGATGACCTAGTCAGTCTCTCAATCAGTGCCGCTTTATTTTTGGAAAGGATTTCTACTGTATGAAGTGCCAGGTGAATTATTGTCAACAAAAATAAACTGAAACGTTACTCACTTGTGATTTTTATGTCCATACGGTAAAGGTTTTGTTGACTAGCACATTCCGATTTCAGGCGTTTTAAATTACATCTTAATATATAATACATGGGCAAAGAAAGGCGGCACAGTAAATCACTTTCTATTTCACGTTTGTATGTGCCCGTAGTTAGCTCGCTCTGTCACTGCAAATGCTATGTGAAGACCGCATTCCGTCACAAGCCGCCATTCACTGGATGAATATTTTCAAGTGGCTCATGGTGGATTTCTTTCTGTTTTAGAGTTAAAAGTGACAAGTGTTAAAGACTAATGGCAAGAATATTCATTCAATAATGATAACTAAAAATATTTTTAGTAAATTATTGTTTTATTTCAGTTAGTCTTTCCAGCTACTTTATTAGTTTAGTTTTAGTTTTTTATATTGGTTTTGTTAATTATTTTATTTCTGTTTACAAAAAAGATTTTTTATAATAGTTTCAGTTTTGATTTTAGTTTTCGTTAACTATAATCTTTTTTTGGACCCCCCTTTTGCCTTCAGAACTGCTGTAATTCTTCATTTCATAGATTCAATAAGGTGCTGGAAACATTGCTCAGGGATTTTGGTCCACATTGACATGATATCATCACGCAGTTGCTGCAGAATTGTCGGCTGCACATCCATGATGTGAATATCCCGTTTCACCGCATCCGAAAGGTGCTCTATTGGACTGAGATCTGGTGACTGTGGAGTCCAGTGAACTTATTATCATGTTCAGGAAACCAATTTGAGATGATTTCAGCTTTGTGACATGGTGTGTTATCCTGCTGGAAGTAGCCATCAGAAGACCATCAACGAATCACTTCATCTTTACAGCTCATACTCAAGGAATGAGAAGTGTGGAAGAAATCATTACGTTACAAATATGTCTATTACTAATCAATTTGACTAATCAGGCAGGAGGATGCTTGTCCACTGCATCTTTTATTTCTCTTCATGAAAAGAGATACACTTCATCACATGCTCAACAAGCAAAATTACAGGCTCATATGTATACACAATTAAATTTACATAACAGCACTGAATTAATCCTGACATTTACTCTGATTTGGTTTGTTGGCTTGACATTTACTCTGATTGATTAAAAGACATGAGATGTTTCCAGCAGAGGGTATATTCAGCTTACATACCCCAAAATAAAAGTCTCATTTCGCTACATTCTCGGTATTTACAATACTTTTCATTACTTCTTGAGTTCCTGTGTGTGACATCTGTCAAGTCTTACTGAGTACATAATAGTCAGCCATCACCCAGAACCTTCTTGTTCTTTGTTGTTCACTTCACCTTTATCTGGCTTCCTGATATGCTTCTGACATTTATTAACCCTTTTATACTACTTCTAAGATAGATGGAAAGCATAGCAAAACACTTTATGTATGCGCAAAAATTATATTACCCCTAAATGACTATGTGACCCCTAAGTGTTTTCTTCCACAGCAGACACTTGCACTAAGACTTGGTGCTTTGTGAGCCACTTTATTAAAAAGCTTCAATTAAACAAATAAAGTAAAACTAGACTGATTAATGGAGGTTGTGGATGAAGGTTTTATGATTTATGTTTCAAATATTTTATAACATATTCTCATTTTCCTATATATGTTATTTTTATTCTTTGTCATTCAGCAAAGCCTCAAAGTTTGAACAGTACACAGAGACCAAGCTGCTGGCCCAGTTTGACAAAGACATGGATAAAATACAGAAAATCTCAATAAAGTTTTCTACTGGGAATGTGATTGGTCCGAGATACAAGCTGAGAGTTATTCGTTTGAAACTGCGGTCATTGGAGAATGACACCAGGTAATATGCTTTTCATGTACTGTATGAAATGTCAAGTTTATCAAGAACACGGGGACACATTTGAAAATTTATTAATGGTAAATTTTGCACAAACATTAGGAAGTTTTTCTTTACACAGTGAACCACAGATACCTGGAATAAGTGAACAAGTAGTGTGATAGACAGTAAGACTTTATGTTAATTTGGAAGAATTAAGTGGATAGAACTAGTGAGCTTTGTTGAGCTGAATGGCCTGTTCTCATTTAGATTGTTCTAATGTTTTAATGTTCTACTGTAAAAAGCCAAATTTTCCCCTAAGGACAAATAAAGTTCTGTCTAAGCATTAAGCAGCACCAGATGTCTTAAAATTTTAAAGAAAAACAACAGGAGTTAAACCATTTAAAGGTCTGACATTGCACATGTGAGGAGCAAGCAGCAGGCTTGGTATGACCTCCAGTAATGATATTTTATCATCCATGATGGTTGTAATGGCGAGAACTGCAGCAATTCAACCAAACAATAAGGATGGAACCAAAAAACAAAAATGCAAAGTATCAAATCTGGATATAGTGACAGGAATTTTAAATGTTGAACATTTTATGTATTTGCTATATAGAGTAGCTTTAAATATTTAGCCAGTTTCTGTGTGGACCTTAACCATTAAATTGTAAGAGAAGCCCAAAACCAAAGTACAAGGACAAAAGAACTCCATTTTCTATGTATAGGGCCAACTTTATATGCATGGGCTTTGGATTTGATTACATTGAATTATTAATTTTAATGAATTCATTTGTTTATTTCCTAGGCCATCCTTGTGCAGATATGATGTTATCCTGGAAGAAAATACGGAAGTGACTTTTAGACCAATCATCTGCCGGGACACAAAAAATTAGAGAACACAGGCGTTCAAGCAGGACAATCTGTATTATATTTAATATGAAAATTTCATTATTTTTGTATGACTATGCTTTTTAAAAATAGTGTAATTATTTGAATATATTATATTTTAAAAAAAATTTATAAATAGTTTGTACAGTTAATTGCATACTGGTCTTCATTGTTTTCCTTTTTGGTCACAATTATGGCAGCCTCACATGACACCTTAAATGGATTAAGCCGGTAGGAGAATACATGGTACATATGTTTGTATATTAAATATTTTTGGGAGGACATTAATTGAGTAATCCTCAATTTAGCCTTCATTACACTATCATAAAAGATACAAGACAGGATTTTTTCGTCTTCCTAAGACATATTGTACAAGGCATTTCTAACTCATCTTGCGACTTTGTGGTGCGTGTCAAGAAGAGGAGCTTTCTCTCTCGTTCAAAAGAAGGCAGTCATGGAGTCCAGATGGAAGTACAGAAGAAATCTTTATTACACAGCAGTTTAACAAAGAAACTTCACCATAGTGCAAGTGCTTAAACTAGAAAGGGTATCGGTTTATATTACATTTCTTATTATCTATGCAAAATACTCTCCTCCTTCTAGTTATTCCCTCCATTACCTAATGTCCATCACTTGACCCAAACTGGCGCCATTACTACATACAAGCAGTCATACAACATCTGTGCTGGTGTTCCCATCATTTTACTGCAAAGTACGCATTAAACAATTAACACAATTTAAGTCAAAGCCTATGAAAAACCCATATATGGAATACCAGGCCACTCAAATGGATGTTATTGATGTAGAAACATGTTTCAAAGTTGAAGTTTTAAGCTTCTACATTTCTTACGACAATGGCCTGCTTGGTCATTTTATAGCACACACTGTCCTTGACTTTGCAGTCATATGTGTAGAAAAGGTAAAGTAGTGGGCTCAGCACACAGCCTTGTGGAGATCCAGTGCTGAGCAAAAGGGAAGAGGAGAGATGAGGGCCAAGTTTAATGCTTTGTGGGTGGTTTGTCAGAAAGTCCTTCATTCAGGTGCACGTAGAGGAAGCAAGGCCTAAGTCTGTCAGCTTGCTTACCAATATGTCGGATATTGTATTATTATTGCATTAAATGCAGAACTGTAGTCTATAAAGAGCACCCTTACATAGCTCACATTTTGGTCTACATGGTTCAGCACAGTATGTAGCACGTTCTCTTTATGTCTGCATAGATTTCTTTCCTACTTCCACAGAGGTTTACAGGTTAGGTCAATGAGTGATTTACATTTCTTAATGACAAAGTGTCATTTGATGGCAAAAGACTCACATCTCTACCGAGAGTCCACCCACTCAACTTTAACGGTTGAAAATGACAGTATTAATTTGAAGGTGCATTTCATGTTAATGAGGTGTCACTGACATGAATCAATGAAGAAAGTATTAGAAACATAAAGATATAAAGAACAAAAAACATATTTTATGACACACTTAATTATTTATTTACACATATCATTTTGTTATAAGTTATTTATTGCCACATTCAACATCCATCCATCCATCCATCCATCCTCTTCCGCTTATCCGAAGTCGGGTCGCAGGGGCAGCAGCTTGAGTAGAGATACCCAGACTTTCCTCTCCCCGGCTACCTTCTAGCTCTTCCGGGGGAATCCCAAGGCGTTCCCAGGCCAGCCGGGAGACATAGTCCCTCCAGCGTGTCCTGGGTCTTCCCCGGGGCCTCCTCCCGGTTGGACGTGCCCGGAACACCTCACCAGGGAGGCGTCCAGGATGCATTCTGATCAGATGCCCGAGCCACCTCATCTGACTCCTCTCGATGCGGAGGAGCAGCGGTTCTACTCTGAGCCCCTCCCGGATGATTGAGCTTCTCACCCTATCTTTAAGGGAAAGCCCAGACACCCTGCGGAGGAAACTCATTTCAGCCGCTTGTATTTGCGATCTCGTTCTTTCGTTCACTACCCATAGCTCATGACCATAGGTGAGGGTAGGAACATAGATCGACTGGTAAATTGAGAGCTTTGCCTTGCTGCTCAGCTCCTTTCTCACCACGACAGACCGATGCAGAGCCCGCATTACTGCGGATGCCGCACCGATCCGCCTGTCGATCTCACGCTCCATTCTTCCCTCACTCGTGAACAAGACCCCGAGATACTTGAACTCCTCCACTTGGGGCAGGATCTCGCTCCCAACCCTAAGAGGGCACTCCACCCTTTTCCGGCTGAGGACCATGGTCTCGGATTTGGAGGTGCTGATTCCCATCCCAGCCGCTTCACACTCAGCTGCGAACCGATCCAGAGAGAGCTGAAGATCACGGCCTGATGAAGCAAACATCATCTGCAAAAAGCAGTGACCCAATCCTGAGTCCACCAAGCTGGACCCCCTCAACACCCTGGCTGCGCCTAGAAATTCTGTCCATAAAAGTTATTTATATATTGTTTATCATTTATATATTGTTGTAATGTGAAATTTTGCATACAAGTTGATAAATATTTTGAATGTCTTTATTTGTAACTTAATAATAATAATAATAAATAATACATTTTATTTATATAGCGCCTTTCCCATGCTCAAGGCACTTAGACAAAGCAATGTAATATTAGTGTTACATTATTGATAATAACGGCAATGGTTTGATGGTTTAATAACCCCTTCGCCCCCTTTTAGGAACAAGTCTCTTTGTAATTTTATGAAAGGGTCAGTGTGAGTCTCTCAAACAAGTTTGGCTAATATTTCTCTGCCAAGGACTCTCAGTCAACCCCCACAGGAAAGCCAGGCAGCTTAACTGCCAAGCTTTACCTTAACACATATTTTTGGGGGGTGGAAGGTGTGAAGATGTTCTCTGACCCCATTGGTCTGAAGTATAGTTGTTTGGAACTGGCTTGTATCAAAAGCTTTTAAGTACTATGACGCCCTATTGGCTGTAGAGGTTGGACAGAAAACCTATACAGTATATTTGCTTGCTTTACCTCGTTCGCGCTCTCTCTCTTACCAAACTGATGAAAGACCATCTCACACACCATGAACTGAAGAGGACAACACTATGAAGAGCACAGCTCGGCAGCCATATTGAGAGAGGCATGTGGCCTGTTCTGAAGAAAGCTGACCACAAATGATGCCTTAACTAGAGACATTTTAAGTAACTAACAAGTCTGTGTGCTGCCTGAAACTACACATCAGCATTTATCAGGTTGTATTGTTGCCAATATTCAAAGGTACTTTGCATATTGTTATTATTTATGAATATTATCAATAATACAATATTTAAATTGTAACTTAACTCCTGCTTGTCTTTTACTACACGTAATTGCCTGAGGTTATAGATGTAGAAGGGAAGGTGAGGAGAAGTTATATGGTACAATACCTTATAAACAGTGTGGTGGGCGACCGGGTCCCATGCCCGGCTGGGACACCTCTTCTACTTATGTTCCGGGGGAGCAGCCATGGGCTCCTCAGTACCAACCCCCGGGACGCTTGGTGTCAGTCTGCCTGGCTGACGATGGTGCCTCAGTTTCCCGCAGGGTTACATGGGAGATGGAGTTCTCCACAACCCTGTGGGGATCTGGGGTGGCCGCCAAGGTGTGCTGCATGGATGCTGGAGCCAGCTTGGACAACTCTACAGCCCCGCCTGGAAGTGCAAAAAGGAACAGGTGATCAAGTACCTGGAGCACTTCCGGGTGGGCTATAAAAAGGACCAGCAACCACCACTCAGGGCCAGAATTGGGACGAAGAGAACAAGGTTGCCTGGGAGGAGTGGTGGTGCCAGAAGAAGGGTTGTGGTTTGTGTTTAACTGTGCTTGGGACTGTGTTGTGGCTGGGGGGTTCACGGTGAAGACGTGCCCTCCAGCTGAAGAAAAATAAAGTTTTCTTGTGTTTTTACACATGCCTTTGTGAGTCTGTGCCGGGTCGGGTACTATACAGCATCCAGTTCACAACAGTGATAAGTCTGGGAGATTTGAGGCATTCTGACAAAGGCTATATATTAATAATACAAAAGGGGAAAGTAGAGTAATATATTACTCTATCAAGACAAAACATATATACTAGCTATGTAAACCTGTTCTGTAAAAAGTCTGGGGTCCTAGAAACTATTGAAATTGTCAGAAAAAAAGCTGAAATGTAGACATGTCAGGTAATTGAAAGGAACTACTCTGGGTATCTCTCTCCTAGGAGGATTCGATTTGCCGACATGTTCGCTTCGCTTGTGTATTAGCGGCTAAGTGAGCGTCTCTTTCTTTGGAGGTTTTGTTTTGCCGATGTGTTCACCTTGCTTGTGTATTTCCTTAACCCCTTCACCGCCCTCTGCCGGATATATCCGGCACCGCTGTTTTAATGCTAACGCCATACTGCCGGAATTATCCGGCACATTTGCCTGTGGTTATATGAATGCCTGGCAAGTAGTATAACTGACGGTTTGGCGTGGGTATTATTACTACGTTGTATTTCGACAAGTCTGTGGTTGTTTTGGCCGGTCATGTGACGTGATTCGCATGTAACAGCTGTGAATATGGCGAAACGTAAACTGACTTCAAGTGAGGCTTTGCAGGCGATTTTGGACAGTTCTGATCATGATTGTAGCAGTTCTGAAGAAGATTTTAGTGACAGTGATGAGCAGCAACGTGCGCTGCATGATATTGTGAATGAAGACGCATCGGATGACGGCGCGGAGTGGGTGTATCCCCAGCATCTCAGCTGGGCTGCTGCCCGTGGTGAACTACCTTTTCTGCATTCGTTTGAGGGAACGTGTGGCTTTATTGTTGATGTAAACAATTACACTGCTGAGCAGTTTTATGAGCTGTTTGTGTCACCTGATTTGATCAGACATTTTGTTCATCAGACAAATCTGTATGCAGCACAGTTTATTGAGAAAAATCCCAATTTACCTTCACATTCCCGTGTTCGTGCTTGGTTTGACACTGATGAAAACGAAATGAAAAAATTCATTGGGATTTTGATGTTGATGGGAATAATCAGAAAACCAGATATTGAGATGTACTGGTCTACAGATCCTATGTATGCAACACCTATTTTTGCAGCTGTCATGACACGTAACCGATTCTCTTTGCTGCTGAAATTCTTTCATTTGAATGACAACAGAAACGAGCCAGATAAGAAAGATCCAAACCACGACCACTTGTTCAAGCTACGTCCTTTGATTGATCATTTATTTGAAGCATTTCAGTTGCCCTACATGCCAGGACCGTCAGTTGCAGTTGATGAAAGTTTATTGTCGTGGAAGGGCCGCTTACAGTTTCGACAGTATCTACCATTGAAAAGGGCACGGTTTGGTATCAAGATGTTTTGCTTAGCTGAGAATTCAGGTTACATTTATAGATTTCGTGTATACACTGGCAACTTGCACAACATTTAGTGGTCAATACTGCTTGAATAAATGTAAAAAATGTAAAAAAGTAAAAAAACAAAAATTGTTCAGATTTCGCCTGGCTTGGGGAATATTTAGGGAGTTGGCGGTTAAAGGGTTAAGCGAGTTTCTGTTTCCTCAGAGGCAGAGCCCTAACCCCGACTCCACCTCTCACTTCCGGGCCTGACAGACACATACAAGTCCACATGTAAATGTTTACCTGTATATATAAGATTACTTACTTGTTGTCCAAATTAATCCTCCATATTTTTGGAACATAATGCCACAGGTCTATTAAGGCAACCGAATCAAATATTTCCTTCGTTTAGTTTACCACTGTACACCTGGTGCCATTCATAAGTTTAAAGAGACCTTATTGTCCTGAGTGTAGAGTCCCATGATATTCTTACTTGCCTGTGCTAAGCAACATGCCACACGTTTGCCTATTGAGAACTATTGAATTCTCTGTTTTGGTTTACCAAGCCCCCCCGTAGTGGTTACAATATGTGTCTGCCCTTAGAATTTCCTAGATATTCTGGGAAATGATGCCCATTCCTTCTGCAGGAACTCAAGCCATTTGTAGTTCTTGGTACATTTTGTTCAAACAGAAACTATTATTGGTGGGGCTCGAGTGATAAATTGTGTTGATTGGCTGATGACAAGCAATGGTGTCATCTAACAAATCTGTTAGTTGTTTGGACTTTGGGGAGTTATCGGTGAAGATGGAGCATCAAACTTCACATCGTGTCACTCTTCATAGCCACCTCCCTTGGTGCGCCATCCCATGCACCTCATCAGAGCAATGTTCATGGATGGGTCCGCTGTGAACTCCCAGATGTGCTTCTTTTCTGTGCACGTCACATATTTATGCATAAAGGTTATAGCTCCTGTTGTGCGGTGGGAATGCAAACACATGATAGTGGCCAGGGGCCACAGGTGGTCTAGGGCCTACATCATACAAGAACTCATTGGTTCCTAAAAAGAGTGTTCCTGCATTGCCAAAGCACCTATAGACTCTGTCAAACCCAGCCCTGGATGGAGTTCTTCTTTGTCAAAGTGAACTGTTGGCTTCACCTTCCTTTTATCCAGGTCCTCAGTGATGTAACACCTTCCTGGCCAAATTTTTTTTCCTGGCACCTCCATTTTCTCTAAGGGGACCTGGCCATAGATGGAGATCCATGGGTTTCTCAGATGAAGACTCGGATGAACTGTAACACCCTGCAGACACAATGACCTCACACATAATTTGATCATTGAGTGTTTGAGGCAGCAGCAGTAGCCAGTGCACCCCCCAACTCACAAAAATTAATATAATAAAAATCGGGAGTAGTCTACCCTAGACTTTCTCGTATACTCAGATACGGGGATGGATGTCTGAGGAATAAACTTCAAGATAATGATTATATTTTTATATTATGTACATTAAAGAACCATCAACAACAAATCAAATCAATTAATAATTTATTGAACAATTTTTATAAAAGTAAAGTTGAATAAGTCGGACTCTGCAGATGCATGAATTAAAGGTCAAGTACCACTTCCGGTTAAAGGAAATAGTTGATAGAAATCTACTTTTTGTACCTAATACTTGTATGCAAAATTTGGTTGACCTAAGTGAAAGTGTACTCAAGATATCGTGTTTACATACACACACACACACACACACACACGCGCACATGCACACACACACACACACACACACACATACATAATTCAAAAAATTGTTTTTTCGGACTCATGGAGGTTTAAAACTTTGAGATTCATCAAAATCTTGAAATGGAATTTTTTGTTGGATTCCAATACTTTCCCTATTATTCGTATATGAGAAAGTCAGGGAGGTCTAAAACGTCGAGATTCATCAAAATCTTGACATTAAATCTTTGGATGAATACAATACTTTCCCTATACAGTGGAACCTCGGTTTGCAAGTAACTTGGTTTCCGAGTGTTTTGCAAGACGAGCAAAAATTTTTAATAAATTTTGACTTGATAAACGAGCGAGGTCTTGCATTACGAGTAGTATGTATATGCTTTGTCTGCTGAGCGTCATGTGATCACAACTGAGCTGATGGTTCTTCTCTCTCTCTCACTGCGGGATTGTGGGCAATCGTCTCCTATTCTCCATCTGAGTCGGCGTGCCTCACTCATTTAGTCAACATCCGTACGAGCGTATACTGTTTACTGCAGCATTAGCATTGTGTCTGTGTATGTGCGCGCGCGTGTGTGTATGTGTGTGTGCTCTTCACTCGCGTGTGTGTGTATGTGTGTGTGCTCTTCACTCGCATGTGTGTGTGTGTGTGTGTGTGCTGTGATGTGCGAGTCCCCGTCTTGCACCCTAAAACACGAAGCTGAGTCTCAGTACTTTAGCAACACCAGCTTTATTCAACTTGAAACAGCAACAGCACGGTTATTTATTGTAGCGGGATCTGCCACTCTCCTATACACAGACACAGCAGTCAGGCAGGGCCCTGCGCATTTACAATGTTCCTTGTTCCTTGTATCACCCATCGACGACAGGCGCTTATAGCATGTCTGCGATCTTTTCGGATTCGGTTTCACGGCGAACTGCTACAACACTGGGAGACTGTGATTGCTTTGGGATGCTCTTCCGCGTGTCGTCCCATTGGGTGCAATCCCACAAGAGTTTAGAAACTCACTCACACCAGCCATGATTCTTTTCAAAGATAAAGTGCAGGTTAATTTGTTTTATGTATTTTACTTTATATTTTGAATTAATCATTTTTATATGAATAGTTTTGAGTTGTGGAACAAATCATCTGAGTTTCCATTATTTGTTATGGGGAAATTCACTTTGATATACAAGTGCTTTGGGCCGCGAGCACGTTTCCGGAACGAATTATGCTTGCAATCCGAGGTTCCACTGTACTTTGTATACGAGAAAGTAAAAAACAAGCAACTATACATGAAATTGCCAAGTTTCTCGATCCAACAGCCAAAACACACGCATTTCAGAGTTTCATTCACTTGAAGCTACGCATGAAGCTTGGGTTGCTGCTGGAAGAGGTGTTGGTGAGACCAATGTGAGGCGCTTGCCCTCTGGCTTGTGTGTGGATCCCAGTACCCCAGTGCAGTGACATGGACACCATGCTGCAAAAAAGTCGCCGTTCTGAAGATGAGATGTAAAACCGAGGTCCTGACTCTCTGTTGTCCTAAAAGATCACTGGGCATCTTTCGTAAATAGTAGGGTGTATCCTGATTCCCTGGCAAAAATGCCCACCACACCCTAGTTACTCTAATTCCCTTATCATCCCCAATCTCTAATTGGCTATCTCTCTATTCACTTCACCACTTAATAGGTAATGTGCGTTGAATGAACTGGAACAAAATGGCTGCTGTCGCATCATCCAGGTGGGTGATACACGTTAGTGGTGGTTCAAGTGGCACCCCACTCTCTATGTAAAGTGCTTTGAGTAGTAAGAAAAGCACTATAGAAATGTAAGGCATTATTATTATAATTATTATTATGATCCATTTGTACTTGCATTGTCTTCACATTTAGTGCTGCCACTGATTGAGTCATCAGCCATATATACTGTAGAAGGCTAAAATGGACACTAAGAAAATGTCCACTCAGTCTGCACTGCAGACCCCTCTAATCACACAGCACCGCATCTGAATGTGAATGTCACAGTATGAACATGCTTTTAACTGAGCTAAAAACAAGTTTCTCATTTACTGGCACTCATCTGAAGGTCAGCCACTGTAAACTTCCTGATTTTTAAAGTATATGATGAAATAGATAAGAAAAGACCAGTAGAAAAGATGAGGATATTTAAGGTAAACCTACAAACTGAAACTGAAGAGTAAATTGTTTTCACCTGTGTAAAAATCCATCCATCCATCCATTTTCCAACCCGCTGAATCCGAACACAGGGTCACGGGGGTCTGCTGGAGCCAATCCCAGCCAACACAGGGCACAAGGCAGGAAACAATCCTGGGCAGGGTGACAACCCACCGCAGGACACACACAAACACACCCACACACCAAGCACACACTAGGGCCAATTTAGGATCGCCAATCCACCTAACCTGCATGTCTTTGGACTGTGGGAGGAAACCGGAGCGCCCGAAGGAAACCCACGCAGACACGGGGAGAACATGCAAACTCCACGCAGGGAGGACCCGGGAAGCGAACCCAGGTCCCCAGATCACCCAACTGCGAGGCAGCAGCGCTACCCACTGCGCCACCGTGCCGCCCCCTGTGTAAAAATTTACATTTCAACTTCACATATTCTTTCTTCTGAAACATCTACCGGTAGCTTGGGCTATGTTGCCATCTAGTGGCCATTTCTATGTATTTAAAGTCAGATTGAAAACTTTCAAATATGTGCAATGCAGTGTGAAGCGAAGTAAAATGACATCCAGCCATCCATCCATTTTCCAACCCGCTGAATCCGAACACAGGATCACGGGGGTCTGCTGGAGCCAATCCCAGCCAACACAGGACACAAGGCAGGAACAAACACCGGGCAGGGCGCCATCCCACCACAGGACACACAAACCAAGCACACACTAGGAACAATTTAGGAATGGCAATGCACCTAACTTGCCTGTCTTTGGACTGTGGAAGGAAACCCACGCAGTCACAGGGAGAACATGCAAACTCCACGTAGGGAGGACCCAGGAAGCGAACCCAGGTCTCCTAACTGTGAGGCAGCACCACTACCACTGCGCCATTGTGCCGCCCCAGTAAAATGACACTTTTTTTTAATTATTTTGATTTGATATACTATATTAGTCCCCGAGGGGGAATTGTTAACAGACTGAGTAGACTACATGTGAGCTTTTGAGGCAGCTCAGGCTCCTTCTTTGGGCAATTTGTTTTTTTGTTTCACTTCTTTTACACCTGAACACCAGCAAAAACCAAGGAGCTGGTGGTGGATTTTAGGAGGCCCAGACCCCCTCATGGACCCCGTGATCATCAGAGGTGACTGTGTGCAGAGGGTGCAGACCTATAAATACCTGGGAGTGCAGCTGGATGATAAATTAGACTGGACTGCCAATACTGATGCTCTGTGCAAGAGAGGACAGAGCTGACTATACTTCCTTAGAAGGCTGGCGTCCTTCAACATCTGCAATAAGATGCTGCAGATGTTCTATCAGACGGTTGTGGTGAGCGCCCTCTCCTACGCGGTGGTGTGCTGGGGAGGCAGCATAAAGAAGAGAGACGCCTCACGCCTGGACAAACTGGTGAGGAAGGCAAGCTCTATTGTTGGCATGGAGCTGGACAGTTTAACATCTGTGGCAGAGCGACGGGCGCTCAGCAGGCTCCTATCAATTATGAAGAATCCACTGCATCCACTAAACAGTATCATCTCCAGACAGAAGAGCAGCTTCAGTGACAGACTGCTGTCACCATCTTGCATCACTGACAGACTGAGAAGATCATTCCTCCATCACACTATGCGACTCTTCAATTCCACCCGGGGGGGTAAACATTAAAATTATACAAAGTTATTGTCTGTTTTTACCTGCATTATTATCAGTCTTTAATTTAATATTGTTTTTTTGTATCAGTATGCTGCTGCTGGAGAATGTGAATTTCCCCTTGGGATTAATAAAGTATCTATCTATCTATCTATCTATCTATCTATCTATCTATCTATCTATCTATCTATCTATCTATCTATCTATCTATCTATCTATCTATCTATCTATCTATCTATCTATCTTTGCATCTGTAAATGGCTAACATGGTAGGTACATCACACAACTACAACAAAAATGTTCAATGAGTAAAGTTTTACAGAATTCAGTTAATTTCAAGTTTTATGGTCTCAGTGCAGAAAATTAATATGCCACTAAGGGCTATTAAAGACTGTGGTGGGCTGGCGACCTGCCCGGGATTTGTTCCTGCCTTGCACCCTGTGCTGGCTGGGATTGGCCCCAGCAGACCCCTGACCCTGTGTTAGGATATAGTGGGTTGGAAAATGACTGACTGACTGACTGGCTATTAAAGACAGATGGCCAACAGTATGGACACTCCTCCAAATGATTGAGGTCGAGTATTTCATTGTTAACAGGTGCATCAAATCAAACACAAAGCCATACAATCTTCATTGAGAAGCACTGGCAGGTTGCAGTGAGGAGCTCCGAGACTTTAAACATGGCACTGTCACAGAATGCCACCTTTGCCAAAAGTCTGTATGAAAAATTTCTGCTCTGCTAGATCTGCCTCGCTTAACTATAAGTGCTGTTATTGTGAAGCATCGAGAAGCAATGACAGAATAGCCATTAAGTGTTGGACCCCACAAACTTACAGAGCAGGGCTGCTGAGAGAAGTAAAAATGACCTTTCTTCTTGGACGTCACTCACAATAGAGTTCCAAACTGTCTCCGGAAGCAACCTCAGCACAAGAACTGTGCATTGATAGCTTCATTAAAATGAGTTTCCAAGCTGTACCCAAGCCTAAGTTCACTATGCACAATGCCAAGTGTCAACTAGGGTGGTGTAAAGCACACCACCGTTGGACTGTGTTCTCTGGAGTGATGAATCACACTTCACTATCTGGCAGTCTGATGAACGAATCTGGGTTTGGTAAATGCCAGGAGAACGCTACCTTGTGGACTGCATAGTGTCTACTGTAAAGTTTGGTGGAGAAGAGCTAATAGTCTGGTGCTGTTCCTCAGGGTTTGGGCTAGGCGCCTGGATTGCAATAAAGGGTCCCATTAATGCTTCAGCACATAAACACATTTTAGATAATTGTGTGCTTCCCAACTTTGTGGTAATAGTTTGGGTAACACTTTTGGGATGAGTTGGGAACAATACCGTACGAGACTTGCCCGGACACCATCAGACAGACACCGCATCTTTATAAAACTCATGTTTATTTTCTTGTTCTTTTGCACTCCAACCACACAACACAGTCCCGCACAGCACACTGTGCTTCTTGCCCCAATTACCTTTCTCCCGGGCCTTTTTCTCACTGTCCCTGGGCCGCCTTTTCCTCTCTCCATGGGAGCTTCGTCCTGCTCCCACTCCCGACTCCAGCTCACTGATTGGAGGGAGGTGGCCCCTTTTATTCTTACTCGGATGAGCTCCAGGTGCTCTGCCTGACAACACTTCCTGGTGTGGCGGAAGTGACGGGAGAGCACCCGGAAGCATTCCGGGTGTCCCTGGAAGGATCGACATCCATATTCCCGGGTGTGGCAGAAATACACCTTTCCCGGGCTCTCTGAGACTCGGGGTGCCCCCTGGCGGTGGGCATGGGCCCCAACGGCCTTGAGCCACCTTGCTCCCCTTCCGTGGCCCTCTTCTGATCCAGGGCGGTTGCCCCCTCGTGGCCCGGAGGACGAACACGCCACCTCCCAGTCCTTCCAGGCATCCCGGCTGGGTCTGTCCCCCAGCCTCCTGTGACAACCGTATTTACTCGCATTTAAGTTCTCCTGCGGATAAGTCTGGGCTTGATTTTACCATATACTTTCTGGTATTTTATAATGTCGGTTTTATAAGTTGAATGAACTAATGGTCCAAGAGATTATGATATGCTCACGCCCACCTGAGAGAGTAACCATGGAGAACACTGTCTTTTTTTTTCTATGTATTGTGCATACGTGACCACACGGTAATACCCAAACTATTCCAAAGTGACATTTGCACTGTTTCGTGTTTTTTGTATCTCACACCTTCATACGCCTTTATCGTAAAAGCGTTCCTTATCTACGATGGAGCGTTCGATGAGAAGACAATATGAAGCTGGTTTTAAATTAAAAGTCGTTGAAGTGGCAAAAGAAATTGGTAACTGCGCTGCTGCAACAAAGTTCGATGTGTCTGAGAGACTGGTGCAAGATTGGAGAAAGCAGGAAGATGTAAAAAAAGAATAAAACATTTAAGTATTGTATTTTTGAGTGGGCATATAAGTCAGGGTCGGATTTTATCATCGATTTATCGGGTTTCAAGACCCGACTTATATGCGAGTATATACGGTAATTGCAAGCCAGGTCTTCTTGTTCAATTTCAGTGCCTGACCTCAGAAATCCTCTTTTGGCAGAATGAACACAAATTCTCACAGACACACTCCAAAATCTTTACGGAAAGCCTTCCCAGAAGAGTGGAGGATGTTATAGCCGCAAATAGGGGGAATACTCTATATTAATAATCACGCTTTCACAATGAGATGGCCACCAGGCTCATATAGAAGCGATGGTCAGGAATCCACAAACTGTTGGCCATACAGTGTATCGCGTGAAAAAGAAATGTAGCAATCACACGAGATGTCTGACGGTTACAATTATATTCACCAGCCAGTCACATAAAGTAATCAATCAGTCATCCAGATCTATAGTGTCTTTTACATCAGAAGGCACTTTGTGTGTCTTTTAATATCTATAATAGTGTCTGTCTTAACATACAGTAAGCTACATTGTGTATCTTTTTATATATAGGGTGTCTTTTATGTCACAAGATGCTGTGTGTGTCTTTATATCTATAGTATCCTTCTTATCACAAGACAATTTGTGTCCATCCATCCATCCTCTTCCGCTTATCCGAGGTTGGGTCGCGGGGGCAGCAGCTTGAGCAGAGATGCCCAGACTTCCCTCTCCCCGGCCACTTCTTCTAGCTCTTCCGGGAGAATCCCGAGGCGTTCCCAGGCCAGCCGGGAGACATAGTCCCTCCAGCGTGTCCTGGGTCTTCCTCGGGGCCTCCTCCCGGTTGGACGTGCCTGGAACACCTCACCAGGGAGGTGTCCAGGAGGCATCCTGATCAGATGCCCGAGCCACCTCATCTGACTCCTCTCGATGCGGAGGAGCAGCGGCTCTACTCTGAGCCCCTCCCGGATGACTGAGCTTCTCACTCTATCTTTAAGGGAGAGCCCAGACACCCTGCGGAGGAAACTCATTTCAGCCGCTTGTATTCGCGATCTCGTTCTTTCGGTCACTACCCATAGCTCATGACCATAGGTGAGGGTAGGAACATAAATCGACCGGTAAATTGAGAGCTTTGCCTTATGGCTCAGCTCCTTTTTCACCACGACAGACCGATGCAGAGCCCGCATCACTGCGGACGCTGCACCGATCCGCCTGTCGATCTCACGCTCCGTTCTTCCCTCACTCGTGAACAAGACCCCGAGATACTTGAACTCCTCCACTTGAGGCAGGATCTCGCTCCCAACCCTGAGAGGGCACTCCACCCTTTTCCGGCTGAGGACCATGGTCTCGGATTTGGAGGTGCTGATTCCCATCCCAGCCGCTTCACACTCAGCTGCGAACCGATCCAGAGAGAGCTGAAGATCACGGCCTGATGAAGCAAACAGGACAACATCATCTGCAAAAAGCAGTGACCCAATCCTGAGTCCACCAAACCGGACCCCCTCAACACCCTGGCTGCGCCTAGAAATTCTGTCCATAAAAGTTATGAACAGAATCAGTGACAAAGGGCAGCCCTGGCGGAGTCCAACTCTCACTGGAAACGGGTTTGACTTACTGCCGGAAATGCGGACCAAGCTCTGACACCGGTTGTACAGGGACCGAACCGCCCTTATCAGGGGGTCCGGTACTCCATACTCCCGGAGCACCCCCCACAGGATTCCCCGAGGGACACGGTTGAACGCCTTTTCCAAGTCCACAAGGTAATTTGTGTGCCTGTTTAAATCTATAGTGTCTTTCTTATCATAAGCTAATTTGTATAGCTTTTAATATCTATAGTGCCTTTCACATCACAAGGTACTTTGTATGTCTTTTATTATCTATAGTGTCTTTCACATCATAACCTACTTTGTGTGTTCCTTTAATTCTAAAACATGATCCTGTGTGATATGGATTCCTGTTTGTCGATTACTTTTATTTTCCAGAGGTGGATTATTCAATAATATTTTAGTAAGAATACGTGTCTTTGGAACACTGTAAGCATACAACTGAATGACTTACAATGCAATACAATACAATACAGTTTATTTTTGTATAGCCCAAAATCACGCAGGAAGTGCCGCAATGGGCTTTAACAGGCCCTGCCTCTTGACAGCCCCCCAGCCTTGACTCTCTAAGAAGACAAGAAAAACTCCCAAAAAAAACCCTGTAGGGAAAAAATGGAAGAAACCTTGGGAAAGGCAGTTCAAAGAGAGACCCCTTTCTAGGTAAGTTGATCGTTCAGTGAGTGTCAAAAAGAAGGGGGTCAATACAATACAATACAATACAACACACAGAACAGAACACAAATAATCCTCAATACAGTATAATATAAAAGCCAAATATCACTGATTCACTCATCACGAAATCTCCTCAACCATGAGGACTTGGGACTTGAAATTTGGAATGTAGATTACCCTTGGACCATAGGTGCTCACTAAGAAACACTTTTAAAAATTTCGTAGTTCAAGCACAAAATTTCTTATAGTTTTTTAGACCCGTTTTTATTTCTGTCCGTTTTTTATGAGAGAACTACTTAATGGATTTAGATCGGGGTTTTTTTCTATAATTTGCTTGAACATTCCATTGATTTTACGACTTTCTCATCATACTAAGTATCATAGTTCGCTTGCGGTACCGATTTATTAGCGTGAATCCGAGAGAGACTCATCGGGCTGCCTCGGGGTAAAACCTTAACTCTGCTTAGTTAGCGAACGAGAGAACTACTTAACAAATTTAGATCTTTTTTTTCTATAATTTGCTTGAACATTCCGGTTGATTTTGCAACTTATCTCATTGCGCTAATTAGCATAGTTCACTTGTAGGAGCGCTATATTCGCGCTAATCTGAGACAGAGGCTGTGGGCCGAGGGGTGGGGAAGAGTGACGTCAAGAGTAGAGAGCTAGGCCGGGCCCTCCTCACTGTCCTGTTTCACAAATATGATGGCAAAGCCGCAGGGGATGGCTAGTACAATATAACAGTAAAATAAAAATATTACAAGTATGGAGCAGAATTTAACAGTAGATGATATAACATAATATGATTTGGATTTGTTTGGAGTCCTGGAGACCTCAGCCATCAAGCTGCCTCCCCCAATTGGCCATTCCACTGGCCATTGGCGCTGGGCCAGCCAATCTGATGAAAGGACCCCTCTACCTGACGATTCCTGCTATCATCAATCAGAGATGACTTTACCTTAAGCAGGCAAAACAATTTGGCAGGTGGGCAGTGGCACCAAGTTCCACATTTGAGTACCAAGAAGAAAAACAGAATAGGTGAGGGTTAGTAACAAATTATAACTGTCTTATTACTTATGTTTTAGTGCTAATGACTGACAACAGAGATGCAGTCTGTACAGTTAATCAGCAGCTCTAGTCAGGGTGTGCTAAACTGAAGTAGTGAGTCTTCAGCCGGGATTTAAAAGCTGAGACCGAAGGGGGCATCTCTTATAATAGCAAGCAGACCAGTCCACAGTTTAGGGGCCCTGTAACTAAAAGCTCGACCTCTCACTGTTATTTTATTAATCCTTGGAATCATAAGCAGACCGGCATCTTGAGATCTTAATGTGCGCTCTTGTTTGTAAGTCATGATAAGTTCAGCCAAGTAAGCTGCACCTCGGCCATTTAATGCTTTATATGTTAAAAGGAGGATTTTGAAATCTTCCCTAAACTTAACTAGGAGCCAGCATAAGGATTTAAGAACTGGAGTTATGTGTTTGTATTTTCTTGTTCTTGTAATAATTGTCATGTCAATTATGACTTGTCATGTCAATTATGCAAAATGAGTGCTTTTAATATTTTCCACTGTTAACCAACGTCGGTCACTATTGCTTGTAATACATCATAAACTTTCATTTCTCTCCATTCTCCATGGTAACACGATGTTACATTTTTTTAGGCCATCACTATGAACTCTATGGGTTAAGTGACATAAAAATATCATTTTTGGTGGTGTAGTCCTTTAAATGAAAGCTTGTGAGTTCCTGCCTAAAATGTACACAATGATGTGTACGCAGAAATACAAATTTACTAGTTGCCATCACTCGATTAGATGTAATGAGAATATATCTGTTAGAATCAAGACATTGAGTCTAAAAGGACCTCATCAAATCAGCTACAAGGCTTTTTTGGGTATCAAATATTAATGTTAGAATATATAACTGTCATCTTGATATACCGCTCTGATTAGAATTGCAAAAGCGTTCATGGCTATGTTTTTTTTAAATGACGCAACTCATCCTGAAAGTATGATCTATCCATTAGCATAATTAATATGACGTGGATTGTAAAGCATTTTTGTTCTCTTTAATTAGTTTGAAAAATGGTGACAAGAGATCAAAAGGTAACGAAAGATTTCCCAGGTAGGATATTACTTAAAGCAAAATGAAAGAATTGATTGTGCCTTGCACTGAGATTATTTGAGGAAAGTTTTAACAAGTTTATGGAGCAACTGGACAAAATGTGCATAATTAATGTTAAGCTTGGATTGGCTAGTGTGATAGTAGATGGACTCCCTTCATCTCTCATTCTCCACAAACAGAATATCCCTCCATCCAATACATGAAAACTGGTTAATCAAGATCAGCATTGTGGGAAGCCATAGAGATTAGAGGGAGACAGAGAAGCAGTCCATATCCCCTAAAACAAACCAGGGTCAGACAACCCTACACGTTACTAAAATCTCTAAGCCTCTGTTAGAACGAACAGGAGGTCATGCTTATCTTTTTTAAAATGACAGCTGACACAAGGTAGGAATCGGTCCTGGACAGACTGCCAGAAAAGTATATCTTCTTATCTTCCCATTAGGGGGTGTACCCCGACCCCTGGGGTCGGTTGATGATGCATGCACATTAAGTCCTTCTAATTATTTTTGCAGAAGACATTTATTGCTTACTCTTTATCATAAGGGTGTAATTTCCTGCATATAGATCTCAACCCCACTTCCTGGAGACTGGTATTAAAGTGACCCTTTGGGGTATCCATATTTGCCTATCATCTCAGAATGATCAGAGTCACTATCTATTTCTACAAGGTCCTGAAAATGGTTGGAGACCTCCAACTCTGGGGTTAATACTCCTGGACAGTGTGCACCTCTGACTTTGACACTTACATCAGACTGTGACCAACTTGTTTCTACCGCTGTGATCTGGAGTCTCCTCCCATGCCAATTTGGGTGCCCTCTAGATAAACGACACCTGGGCAACACTCACCAGTTGTCTATTATAACAGGCATGTCAAACTCACTACCATTGGTGGGCCGCTTCGACTGCCTTACGTACATCAGCGGGCCGCACTGTAACAAATACTATTATACTGTTATACAAAGTTACTGTAGCTTTCTTTCCAATACTGAAAACTTTAAAAAATGTAACACTTAAAGTTTAAAGTTTAAAGAAAAGCAATTTATTTCCATACAGTCTCCATACAACAGTGTAGAATTAGAGTCTTAGCCTCTTAGCTAGGTCCTTATTATATTATATTCATTATATTATATTCATTGCTTATATAGGAGCCTTACAGCGTGAGATTTATTTCTTTTGTCCTGACACTTGGCATCTCTTGTTAGTAACCAGTTCGTCAATATCAGGTTTGAAATCTTGTGCAGCTGCAACTTTTATAACAATAATAATAATACATTTTATTTATACAAGGCGCCTTTCAGGGAACTCAAGGACACCGAACAACAATAAATAAATAAATAAATAATTAATTAAATAAAAGACACAATTATAAAAAAACTTAAAACATCAGAAAATCTAGAAATTAAAACCAAACAAAACCATTATAATCAGGAGGAAAAAGAAAAAGCCATTTTAAACAGATGCGTTTTAAGTTTACATTTGAAGGATGAATATGATTTGATATTTCGGAGATCCGTAGGCAATGAATTCCAGAGCTTGGGAGCAGAACGGCTGAAAGCTCTGCTCCCCATGGTGGTTAGACGGGCGGGAGGGACAGTCAGATGGGTGGAGGAAGAGGATCTAAGGTTACGGGATGGAATGGCAACATGAAGAAGGTCAGACAGATATGGAGGGGCGAGGTTATGGATGGCCTTAAATGTTAATAGTAGAATCTTAAAATCAATACGAAACTTAATCGGGAGCCAATGAAGCTGCTGCAAGACCGGAGTAATATGGTGAATAGATGGGATTTGAGTGATGATACGTGCTGCAGATTTCTGGACTAACTGAAGCTTATGAAGAGATTTATTCGGGAGACCAAAGAGGAGTGAATTGCAGTAGTCCAGCCGAGAAGTGACAAGACTATGAACAAGAATGGCAGTGGTATGAGGAGTGAGGGAGGGCAAATGCGATTAATATTACGTAGGTGGAAGTAAGCAGACCGGGTGCTGTTATTAATGTGAGATTGGAAGGATAGAGTACTGTCGAGGATGACACCCAGACTCTTGACCTGAGATGATGGGGAAACAACAGAGTTATCAATAATAAGAGAAAGATTATTGGTTTTGGATAATGATGATTTTGAACCAATGAGGAGAACCTCAGTTTTGTCACTGTTTAATTTAAGAAAATTCGAAGAAAACCAGGATTTAATTTCAGCAATGCAGTCAATAAGCGAGGGTGGTGGAAAAGGGGAGGTGGGATTACCAGCAAGGTAGAGCTGGGTGTCATCAGCATAACAGTGAAAATTAATGTTATATTTGCGAAAAATATTGCGAAGGGGAAGAAGGTAAATAATAAAAAGAAGAGGCCCCAGGGCAGAGCCCTGGGGCACACCAGAAGTAACAGCGGTGGGTTGGGATGTGAAGGTTTTAAGTTGTATGAACTGAGTGCGGCCTGAGAGGTAAGATCTAAACCAATCAAGTGGAGTGTGGGTAATGCCAATCAGAGATAATCTATTAAGGAGAGTGGTATGACAAATAGTATCAAAGGCCGCACTCAGATCAAGGAGGATGAGAATAGTGATTAGACCAGAATCAGCAGCCATAAGGAGGTCATTAGTAATTTTAACAAGTGCCGTTTCTGTACTATGAAGGGGGCGAAAACCAGACTGGAACTTTTCATATAGATTATTGTGAGATAAATGGGTGTGAAGTTGGATAGCTACTATTTTTTCAAGAATTTTGGAGATAAAGGGCAAGTTAGAAATGGGGCGAAAATTATTGAAATTAGTAGGATTAGCACCAGGTTTTTTTAGTATTGGGGTTATAGCAGCAGTTTTAAAAGATGAGGGAATAATACCAGTAGTGAGAGAAGAGTGAATGATGGCAGAAATGAGAGGGACTAGAGAGGGGAGGCAGACCTTAACCAGTACTGTAGGCAGGGGGTCCAGCTGACAAGTAGATGACTTGGATTTGCAGATGAGATCTGAAATTTCAGAGGAAGTGGGAAGCTGGAAAGAAGAGAAAAAGTGAATAGGCGAGTGTAGTTCAGAAGGAATATAGAGAGGATCTGGACCAAGGTGCTGATGTATCTTTTGGATTTTCTCGTTGAAAAAAGACATAAGAGAATTACAGAAAGCAGTTGAGTAAAGGTGAGATGGTAAAGAGTCTGGAGGTTGTGTAACATTATTAAGTAAAGAAAACAAAGTCTTGGTGTTACCTGTATTACGAGTAATTAACTGAGTGTAATAATTAGATTTGGTTTGGGCTATACAATCCTTATAATAGAGAAGATGATTTTTATACATCTCTTTGTGGACAAAGAGTCCGGATTTTTTAAACAACCTTTCAAATTGCCTGCCCTTAGCTTTCAGAAGCCGAAGTTCAGGCGTAAACCAAGGGGCAGAAAAAGAAAAAGAAACAGAACGGGTTTTTAGCGGAGCCAGAGAATTAAGAATACCATTAAGACAGGTGTTATAATATCAGACCAGTTCTATGGGAGTAGATAAATTATAAAAGTCCATTTGGGAATCGATTCTAGAAAACAGCAAATTCAAGTTAATATTCTTAATGTTGCGAAAAGCTATGAGACGTGGAAGCTTAGGAACAGAAAAGGTAAGTTAGTTGGTATCCTTATTAACTCTGGTTTACATTTTGGCTTTATCCTCACTTTCAGATGTTGTCAGCTACTAATTATTTGATATTCTGTGATGTATGTCTGTTCGTAAGGCAATTACTATTTACTGTATATTAATAATTTCTTTTCACTATTCTTTTGTTTATATACTGTATGTTTATGTTACACTGAAGGCCTCGATAACTGATGGTATGGACATGTGATAAGGAGAGACAAGGAGTATGTGGGCAAAACAGTGATGGGAATGGAAGTGCAGGAGAAGAGAAACCGAGGGAGGCCAAAGCAGAGGTGGATGGATAAAGTAAACGAAGATCTGAAGAAAAACTTTCAATCAGGTGCAGGACCGAGGTGTTTGGAGAAGGTTGATGAAGCACATTGACCCCACATAGATATGAGAAATGATGAAGAGGAAGAAGATGTGTTATCTTCTTTTGTACATTTTTCACTAAATATCTGGTGGTTGTTGATGTTTCATCTCCAGCTGCTGGACTTGGCTCTGAAGAGAGGATGATTGCCCGAAACGCTTCAGCCAGACTGTTCAATACTCTTAACCAAATGGACATCTTTCTACTGTCTGAGCATTTCATTTTGTTCCTGAGGTTCTGATTAAATCTTGACATTAAGCAGACATTGATTTATAGGGCCTTTAGCCCTGAGAATTTATTATTAGTAAAATAATTATTATTCTTTGTATGGTTGTATATCCATCCATCCATCCATTTTCCAACCCGCTGAATCCGAACATAGGGTCACGGGGGTCTGCCGGAGCCAATCCCAGCCAACACAGGGCACAAGGCAGGAAACAATCCTGGGCAGGGTGCCAACCCACCGCAGGACACACACAAACACACTCACACACCAAGCACACACTAGGGCCAATTTAGAATTGCCAATCCACCTAACCTGCATGTCTTTGGAATGTGGGAGGAAACTGGAGCGCCCGGAGGAAACCCACGCAGACACAGGGAGAACATGCAAACTCCACGCAGGGAGGGCCCGGGAATCGAACCCAGGTCCCCAGATCTCCCAACTGCGAGGCAGCAGCGCTACCCACTGCGCCACCGTGCCGCCCTGGTTGTATATTCTCAATGATAATAATATTAATAATTCTTAACATTTATATACACTTTTCTCACTACTCAAAACAGTATATATATAGTGAGAGAGAAGCCACTTCAACCACCACTAATGTGTAACATTCACCTGGATGATGTGATGGCAGCCATTTTTGCACCAGTACATTCACCACACATGAGATATTAGTAGGTGGTGAAGGATTGAGAGACAGTTAGCCAATTACAGACAGGGGATGATTAGGAGGCCAGAATGACTCTGTCGTGATGGACAATTTAGTCAGGACATCAAGACACCCTACTCTTACAAAGGGATCTTTTATGAGTCAGCACCTCGGTTTTATGTCTCATCCAAAGGATGTCACCATTTTTACAGCACAGTGTCCCCATCACTGCACTGGTGGCATTGGGATCCACATTCAGACCACAGGGTGAGCACCCCCTGATGGCCTCACCAACACATCTTCCAGCAGCAGCCCAGGCTTTCCTAGATGGTCTCCCACCCAAGTACCGGCTGGGTCTGGACATACGAGATGTGATCAAAAAGTATGGAGAATGTTGATGCAGAGCACCATCCAAGAGCAACACAAAACAATTCAACGCCAGTTCTGACAGGTCCATCCAAGAGCCTAGTTTGTGACAAGTTTCAACTCATTGATACCGTCAGTTGTTTGTGAGCCACTGTTGAGTTCAAGTGTGTTTTTCAAGTTTGTTCTTAATAATGGATATTGAGCAACGCATTAACATTAACATGAAATTTTGTTTCAAATTGCAAAAAGCTCAGGAAACCCATCAGATGTTTATGGTGACACTGCACCGACAATTAAAACTGTTTACAAGTAGATCGACTTTGTAATGGATCTGACTCAGTTGAAAATGACAAAAGATCAGGACATCCTTCAACATCAATAACCGAGGAAAATGTTGAAACGGTTTCATTCTTCATCATGACAACGCTTCTTGTGACACATCCCTTCTAGTACAACAATTTCTGTTGAATAAAAACATTAACACTATGTCCGCATCCACCTTATTTGGCACCGTGCGACTTCTGGCTGTTCCCTAAATTGAAAATGACCATGAAAGGCAAACGATTTCAATCCATTGAGGACATCCAGGCAGCCACGACAACCCAACTAAAGACACTCTCGAAAGCAAACTTCCAGAACTGCTTTGCAAAGTGGCAGGAACGTTGGGGATAAGTGCATTCGAAGTGGAGGAGAGTATTTTGAGGGTGACTAGTAATTGTAAATCTTTGACTGCAATAAACGTTTCTTTTTTAAAACATTCACCGTATTTTTTGATCACATCTTGTACTTAGCTTCAGGTGGATGACCTCTTCTGAGGCGCATATGGTATGGCTGTTGGCTTGTATATGAGCTAATAAATATGAGGGATGTTCAAAAAGTTTCCGCACTTTTATATTTTTGTTGGAAACGGTGAAGGTGGGAGGAGTAGTAATATGTTGTGTTTGAGAGTGTCATGTGACTGGGAAAATTGCATCGGAAAGGAAGGTGACTATGTAGAAAAGTGAGTTAAAGAAAGTGCGGAAACTTTTTGAACATCCCTCGTATTATCCCCATTATTTAGTTGAAATAGATTTTCAGTGTGAAACAATTACCTTCTCCTTTAATGATTGTTAGTAAAGAGGTGAATTGACACTGACAATATAATTGGCGAGGTTGAACAGAGCAGTGAACTCTTGTGCCACCCGATTTCCTGGGCAAGGATAAAAAAAAAAGCAAAAACATATTTTTATATGACACGGCTCTTTTTTTAAAAAATTCTAATACATCTATGGTGTGGTCTAGATGGATATAAAATTCTCGGTCTGAATTTTAGTCCCAGTCCAGCCCTGAGTATTGTAATTGAGTTCAAATAATTAAATAAATGAACATAAACTTTTATTTTAAAGAAGGACTGCTTCAGTAGTTAATGAATGTTTTAATCACTGATAGTGATTTTCTAGTAGGACTGACTACTGCAATGCTGTGTTCACTGGATGTTCAAACTGTTCTTTATACAGCCTCCAGTTAATCAAAAATGCTGCTGCAAGAATTATTACAAGAAAATACGAACACATAACTCCAATTCTTAAATCCTTACACTGGCTCCTGGTTAAGTTTAGGGCAGATTTCCTCCTTTTAACATATAAAGCATTAAATGGCCATATCATGACTTACAAACCAGAGTGCACACTAAGATCTCAAGATGCCAGTCTGCTTATGATTCCAAGAATTAATAAAATAACAGTGAGAGGTTGAGCTTTTAGTTACAGGGCCCCTAATCTGTGGAATGGTCTGCCTGCTACTATAAGAGATGCCCCTTCGGTCTCAGCTTTTAAATCCCGGCTGAAGACTCACTACTTCAGTTTAGCACACCCTGACTAGAGCTGCTGATTAACTGTACAGACTGCATCTCTGTTGTTAGTCAATAGCAATAAAACATAAGTAACATGATAGTTATAATTTGTTACTAACCCTCACCTATTCTGTTTCTCTTCTTGGTATTCAAATGTGGCACTTGGTGCCACGGCCCACCTGCCAAGTTTTTTTGCCTGCTTAAGGTAAAGTCATGTCTGATGGAGGATTGCAGGAATCATCAGGTAGAGGGATCCTTTCATCGTATTGACTGTGGAATGGCTAATAAGGGGAGGTAGCTTAATGGCAGAGGTCTCCAGGACTCTGAACAAATCCAAATCATATTATGTGATATCAACTACTGTTAAATTGTGCTCCATACTTGTAAAGTTTTTATTTTTATACTGTATTGATAGTACTAGGGTGTTGTACTGTGTTAGCCATTATGAATGCAGAGAAAAGCCAAGCAAAATGACACCTTTTATGGGCTAACTAGAAAGATTATAATATGCAAGCTTTCGAGGCAACTCAGGCCCCTTCTTGCCTGAAGAAGATGTCATCTCGCCTGAAGAAGGGGCCTGAGTTGCCTCGAAAGCTTGCATATTGTAATCTTTTTAGTTTGCCAATAAAAGGTATAATTTTGCTTGGCTTTTCTCTATACTGTATTGAGGATTTGTTCTGTTCTGTTCTGTGCATTGTATTGTATTGACCCCCTTCTTTTTGACACCCACTGCACGCCCACCCTACCTGAAAAGGGGTCTCTCTTTGAACTGCCTTTCCCAAGGTTTCTTCCATTTTTTCCCTACAATGTTTTTTTTGGGAGTTTTTCCTTGTGCTCTCAGAGAGTCAAGGCTGGGGGGCTGTCAAGAGGCAGGGCCTGTTAAAGCCCATTGCGGCACTTCTTCTGTGATTTTGGGCTATACAAAAAATAAATTGTATAGTATTGTATAGTCAGAAGAAGCTTTAATTCTCAAATCACAAATCTATTAGATTCAGTGAATTTCAAGAAATGCAACCTATGACAACTAAGCATAAAATATCTCTCTCTGTCCCTCTCTCTCTCCCTCTGTCTCTCTCTCTCACCCACCCTCTCTCTCTCTTTCTCTCTCTCTCTCTCTCCAGCTCGCTCGCTGTCTCCCTCTCTCTGTTTCTCTCTCTCCTTCACACACCATCTCTGTCTCGCTGTTCAGCTGAGTGGTGTCGCTTTCTTGAGCTGATATTCCAGTGGTTTAATGTTCCCTTGGACTATACAATGAAGTAGACACATTATTGTCCTCTATAGGGGAAAGTAAAGGTAAGGCTCTGCCCCTGTTTCATTTTATTTAATCTTTATTTGGGATGGAGTGGGGGGCATAATTTAGTTTCTTATGATATTTTGTATGATACTTTTATTGCTTAAACTGCACTTAATAATGTGAAGCGATACTCTAAAAACAACAAGCAAGGAAATGACAAATGTTTCTAGCCTTCATTTTTAATAATCTATGTTCTCAGGAGGCTGATAGTTTCAATGATTTATGTATGTTAGATTGCTGTTCCTGAACTATGTGCATACTGTACGTGTGAAGTACATCCCAATGTGCATTGCTGACTTCTGCATGAAACCTTACAATGTATTTCACAAACTTCTACTGCACCACTGAGTGACTGTGTTATGAATATGAATTAATGATCATTTCCCCCAAATACTACTTAAAGTGGAATCAAGAGTTCTGAACTTAACATAAAATGAATTTCAATAAATCATTTACTGTAAGAATGCTATGCTATGGTGTTTATTATATTGCTGTTTATTTAATCTAGATATTTTGGAATACGGAAAGCAAAGGGATTCATTCAAAACATTAACTGCCATCATTTCTGTTTATAATAACAGTTTTCAATTCTATTCTGTACATTCTGTTTTCCGTTATTACATATGTACATTATGTACATTCTGTTTTCCGTTATTACATATGTACATTATGTACATTCTGTTTTCCGTTATTATACAGATACAACAGGACTGCAGAAAGTGTTGCTTGAAAAGTATTAAGATAACATTCTCAAAACCATTTAAACTATTTAGAGGTTGTGGGGGAATCAGAGCCTATCCCGGCATTATTGGACACAAGTTAAGCCAATGTCACATTAGGTGACTTTTAGCCATGGGGCATGCTAGACTTGCAGACCACTGTTGCTCATCTCATCACCAGACCAGGCCAATTTACACTGCTAATGTCACATGAAACCAACTGCCAAACATCTAGCACAGTCATTCTTGCCCACCCTTTCTTTGACAGCTAATATTGTGCTGCCTAATGGAGCCAGCTCTATACAAAGCTGGAGAGTGGGGTACGTAGATTTTAAATTTGAACCCCCCCCCCCTCCGAAATATATTATATGACCGTTCCAATTGACTGATCCTAGACAGAATAGTTAATCCTGTAGTCTCTCTTCCAACTTCCCTGAAATGAATCCCTGGCTGTATACATAATATTGGTGGATTGAAACTTGATAATTAATAATAATTCTTTGTATTTATATAGCACTTTTCCCACTACTCAAAGCACTCAGCAATTGCAGGTTAAGGGCCTTGCTCAAGGGCCCAACAGAGCAGAGTCCCTATTGGCATTTACGGGATTTGAACCGGCAACCTTCTGATTGCCAGTGCAGATCCCTAACCTCAGAGGGTCTTTAACTTCACTGAGCAGTCTGTTCTGTTGCGTAGGCTTGACAATTACATTGGGATCTAAAGCCGGGTCCTGGCATGCTGTAGTACACACTGTATTACTACTATTACTATTTATCAAATCAATTTCCGATTTGTACAGAAAAGTGATGAAACAACTATACGATTAGGTATGGTATTCTGCAGAGCTTGGTCATCAGACTGTTGTTCTTTTCACGTTATATGCTGCCACTGGAAGCGGTTGTTAGAAAACGTAATATTAATTCACCAGTAACAGCTCACTGCACGATAACGTGCAGTGAATACACTTGACTTATAGTTTTCATCTTCTTTCTCTTTACGTTTAGCATTTGTTTGCTCAGAGGTTGATGTGCTTGCTGCTTCCTCAGCGGCGCTTCTTTTCTCTACCCTAGCGGCCCACTTCTTCTCTTCTTCTGTCGGCATCTTTTCGCTTTAAAAGTGCTTAAGTCAGTGTTTGTTTTGCAATTACTTGTGCATTTTTCATAATTTTTCACTTAAGTAAGATATGAAGAGGTAGAGGAAGTGACGGTGAAGGTGGCAGGGAATGACAATGGTGCCCGTACGCATGTGCTGCACGGCCACCCTGCTGTGCACTGCCGAGAGTTGATTCTATAATAAAATAAAATAAAAATAAAAAGAGGTATAACCTTGGAGGTCAATCATCACCATAAAAGTGAATAGCAGACATCGCGTAGCATATGTGAACCAAATTTCAGGTCAAACGGTCAAATGGTTTGTGAGCTACAGGTGATTTAAAATCCTGGACAGACAAACGGACAGCCACGGTAGCGTATTATATAAGAAGATATGCAAATGATATTCAGCTACAACTCTTCTTCAAATCAATGCCATTTCTCTTACTGAATCCTTAATTGACTGTTTCAAATTGTTAAAACATTGGATTAATTGTTAAAACATTGGGCAACTACTTGTCTTTAAATACATACATACATTAACTCTGTAAGCCTAAACATTCATTTTACTGATGGAGCACACAATTTCACACAAGCATTAGGAAGTTTTTCTTCACACAGAGAACCACAGACACTTATAGTGTGGCGGACAGGAGGACTTTAGGTCTTTCAAAACTCAAGTTGATGTTATTTTGGAAGAATTCAATTGATAGGACTGGCTATCATTGTTATGCTGAATGGCCTGTTCTCATCCAGATGTTCTAGTGATTTTTAGAATCTTTGCATTCTAAAAGTCAAGGTGGAAAGGTAGTTCATCTTCTACACAGGTGAGATTATGCTATGAAGGAGTGGAACTGTACTCTTTTCTCCACCATTTTGTTTTTTCCAGGGTGGCACCTTCTTCTATTGGTGTCATCATGACACAACAATGGCTCCTATGGTACATGGTCCTGACAGTTCATACCATCAGCATGCTGCTCTAAGTATTGGTACATCAGATGCATCACCATCCGAGCTTACAGACATTCAAAGTAAAGCAACCTTTGTCGGTGTATTTGTTTGGCTATTTAGACTTCCTGGTTCTTGACTTTTGCTTTCTGGCTGTGGTTCTACAATTAGCTGGTGGACTGATATTGTTGTTTTTCATTTGTTTTAATTAGTTTTAGCTTTGTTTTTGATGTATTTGCTGCTGCCATGGCCGGATTAAGGTGGGTGCTATTGATGCTGCAGCATTAGGCCCATTCCTGAAATAGGCCCAGATGAAACCAAAGAAGAATTTTCCGGAAGCCGAACAATTTTCCTTTGCTATATTAACCTCAAAATAATTCTTAGAATGAAATTTGGAGTCTGATTTTTGGACACCTAGACACAGCGTTACTTGTACAGTTACTATTGTTCTTTGCGATGTGACATAACTATAACGTCGTTGTGTTTATTGTTAACCGAAGATTTCAAGTTAATGCTATCAATTTTACGTTAAACAGTTTACTTAGTAATTTAGCTGCATTTTTTGCAATATCTTGGGGATTCTTGCCACTTTAGTATTGTTCGGTAAGTGCCACATAGTAAATTTTTCACCTTGAAAGTTAGATGTACAGTAAAAATCAATGGCTATTTAAATGGTTATCTGTAAAGGTAAAACTAAAACCCGGACCGCAGGCCCGGCATGGATGTTTAGAATTTTTAAAATCCTTGACAGAATTCTGGTCTATTATGAAATTTATATCGTGGACAAATTTTTACCCTCAAGAGCCTGAACTGACTTTGACCCAATGTCTCTGCAAATTCATTTTTCCTTACTGTGTTTCGTAACTGAATTGAGAAATTTTGTGTATTTCATTGTTAGATTGTCTGCATTAAGTGCACTTTTCAGACAATTGCTATTGAATGTTGATGTTACATAGTTTGATGTTAATCTCGAGTTGTTACGATACTATGTCGTTATTATTATTCATGTTCAATAAAGGCTGGATGGTTGCGTCGCAAGCAATTAAGGCTCCTTGGTCGGTCTGAGTGCGCATGTACGGTGAGTGTTGAATGCACATGCACCAATGCCAAGAAAAAATAGGCCTTTTTTGCACTGCAGCATCAGGTCCAATTTCATCTTAATCCGGCCCTGGCTGCTGCTTTGCAGTTAGGAGACCCGGGTTCGCTCCCTGTGTCTGTGTGGGTTTCCTCCAGGTGCTCCAGTTTCCTCCCACAGTCCAAAGACATGCAGGCTAGGTGGATTACCGATTATAAATTGTCCCTAGTGTGTGCTTGGTGTGTGTGTGTGTGTGTGTGCCATGCAGTGGGCTGGCACCCTGCCCGGGGTTTGTTTCCTGCCTTGCGCCCTGTGTTGTCTGGGATTGGCTCCAGAAGACCCCCGTGACCCTGTAGTTAGGATATAGCGGGTTGGATAAAGGATGGATAGATGGATGTATCCTCATATGTGATAGTTCTGTATTTAGTGAGTGGTGTAATTGATTCTTGAATTTTGCCTTGTATTTTGTACTGCTGTATTATTTTTCTGAGGTGGCCATGACAGATTAGCAATCTAGATCCATGAAGAGGATTACTTGTCTGTTTTGCTTTGTGCGTTGTATTTATTACATTTTTTGACATCCATTGCACGTGCAACGTACCTGGAAGGGGGTCTCTCTCCGAATTGCCTTTCCCAAGATTTCTTCCATTTTGTTTTCCCTACAAGTTTTTTTGGGAGTTTTATCTTGTATTCTTAGTCATTATTCTTATTCTTTGGAGTCAAGGCTGGGGGGGGCTGTCAAAAAAACCGAGCCAGTTAAAACCCACTGTGATTTTGGGGGTATATGAGAAATAAACTGGTGTTGTTGTTTTTGCTTGACTGTTGCTTACTACAATTCCTGGGATTAGATTTATGTATAGATGAACTCTACGACTGATTTTTGGTTTTGATTTGGTTTGGTTTTGTTGTACATTTCCTCTGCTTGTCATTCCCTTTAACCTTAGTATCCTTTCCTGGTGCAAAGCTAACAGCCAAGGCCCTACTTAGTTATCTGATCTTATCTGATTAGTACAAACATATTTGAATGCATGTTACAATCTCGAGATGCCCGTCCACTAAAGATTCCAAGGATTAATCAGATAGCAGTCGGAGGACAAGCTTTTATCTACAAGGGACCCAAAGCTGTGGATTGATCAGCCAGCTTGTGTTAAGTTTATTCATCTTTCTCAGGCATTAGTAGGACACCCTGATTAGCTCTGCTGACTACATGTTTCTATTATATCTCTATCAGTTATCTACAGAAAAATACAAGCGTGAAAATTGTTTAATACTGTTACGGACTTCTCTCCATTCTGTTTCTCTTCTTGTTATCCTGTAATATTGTAGAACCGCCAAGATGGTGACGGCAACCAGTTGTCCAAAGTCTTCAGAACTGTGACTTTGCCTAAATTTGACTGTGACTTTGTTGAAAGTGACTGATACCTTTTTCAGGAATGCTGCTAATGGAAATTTGTCTTTCCCTCTGTTCTATTGGCAACTTCCAATGGCTCATTTATCAAATCAAATCAAATCAAATAGCCGTTTATTGTCAATTCACTATATGTGCAAAACATACAGGAAAATCGAAATACTGTTCCTCTCTCATCTTCGTAGAGGGAAGGTAGTGGACAGAGTTCAGCATCCTGACGAGAGGTGGGTAGAGTAGCCAAAAATTGTACTCAAGTAAGAGTAAAAAAGTACTTGGTGAAAATACTACTCAAGTACTGAGTAACACTTTGATCATAATAAATGATTTATTTTTTAGAAATGTTGCAATAAGACAGACAAAAATATAAAATAATGTGCAAATTCTGCTATTTCCAAATAATAAAATAAAAAATGAGTAAAAATAAACAACATCTTTACAAAATAAAGATGCAAAAATAACACAAAGTTCCAAATCTGTTTTTCACAGCAAAGCTTTTGAAGGCCATACCTACAGTAGGTAACATGTATGTTTGAACAGTGCAAATTACTTACAGTGACAAGATATACTGACTGTACACTGACCGTATAATACTGTATACTGCATATTCACTTGCCCTCCAAATAGCACAGCTGATAGAAAAATAACATTAGAACAAGGCAGCTTGTGCAAGTACAAGAAGTCTCACTTTACCTTGACTGGCCAGTTGCGGATAGTTGACACAATCACTGTATAATAGATGTAGGATGCTCTTTTTAAAAAAAATAAAAATTGAGACTGCAATTAACATGAACAAGTGTCCTTATAACTGTTCTTATTTTTAAGTTCTGTAAGACATACACTGTCAGACAAATCACTGAATAATGCACTGACAGAGAACTTACTAGACAGATAAACTGGGAAGGCACTGTATAATCCTCTTTAATAAAATCCCTGTGTGCGTCCATGTGTCTGTGTGTGTGCGTGTCTTCTGGTGAAGTGCGCATGCGTGGGGCACAGTGCGATGCTTCAAAGGCTGCCTGACGCGTCACACAAAACAGAGAGGGCGAGACCTATAAAATATCGCGCAGCCGATCCAATCGGATTTCGGTAAATGAGGTAAGACCTAAAACATAAGGCACGAAAAATCCAATCGGGTACTGAGGCGCGGAGACCAGCTTACCCAAAGAAAGGCCACCTGACGCGTCACACAAGACAGAGAGCCCGGGACATATAAAATATCACGTGGCCGATCCAATCAGATTTCGGTAAATGAGGTAAGGCACGAAAAATCCAATCAGGTACCAGCTTTCCCGAAGAGGTGGGATTAGTGTTTGTTGTTGTGCAAGTGTTCACTCTGAGATTCAGATTTATGATTAAGAAGCCTGGCCTGGTAAAGTGTAAAGTGTCAGTCGTTGAAGGGGTTTTCCTAAATATACGAATTTTCATGATATTACAATAGGATGACTTTTAAAAGTAGATTTATTTTTGCGCACATAAAATCCGTTGCTGGGGAGACGCCACACATACAATAATCAGCTGCACACCAGCACAGATTAAAATATTTGCTAAAGAACTGCACAGTACATGCTGGAGAGATGCCACGGTCACGATTATCAGCTGCACGCCACACATCACATCAGTAACTGGGGAGAATCTGCTGATTGCCCACTGTTGTGACAGAAAATTAAACACATATTACGGACATCAAAGCCAGTATTACTGTCAGAGAAAATTACACGCATTTTACGGAAATACAAACCAGTATTACTGCGAGAGAAAATTAAAGGCACACAATACAGTGACGCATATTACAGCCACATACAAGCCAGTATTACTGTAACAGAAAATAGACGGTCCCTTGCCATTTAATATAGACTGTTCCTACTAATGGGCGGCACAATGGCGCAGTGGGTAGCGCTGCTGCCTCGCAGTTGGGAGGTCTGGGGACCTGGGTTCGCTTCCCGGGTCTTCCCTGCTTGGAGTTTGCATGTTCTCCCCGTGTCTGCATGGATTTCCTCCGGGCGCTCCGGTTTCCTCCCACAGTCCAAGGACATGCAGGTTAGGTGGATTGGCAATTCTAAATTGGCCCTAGTGTGTGTGCTTGGTGTGTGGGTGTGTTTGTGTGTGTCCTTCGGTGGGTTGGCACCCTGCCCAGGATTGGTTCCTGCCTTGTGCCCTGTGTTGGCGGGGATTGGATCCAGCAGACCCCTGTTGGAAAATGGATGGATGGATGGATGTTCCTACTAATGTTTATGCACTACTGTTCTAGCGCCCGTTATTGTAACAGGCTTAATGTCTAGTAGAAGATATAAAACTGTCAGGAGAAAAAAAAAACAGCTAGAGGGATGGATGGATAGATAGATAGATAGATAGATAGATAGATAGATAGATAGATAGATAGATAGATAGATAGATGTGAAAGGTACTATATGGAAGGTGCTGCAGAAAGGCAAGCAGGCAGTGAGAGTACATTCACATGTGAAAGGCACTAGATAAACGGATAGATAGGGAAGGCACTTATATAATAGGCACACAGAGAAGGCACTAGACCGATGCATAGCAGTATTAGCTATATAGTAGTTTTGTTTTATATATAATGTATATATATTTTACAACTCGGAGAATTATTTCAAAAAGAAATACATTAAATCATATATCAATCAACACAGGGGCGGCACGCAGGCAAGTGGGCAGTGAGAGTGGAGATAGATGTGAAAGACGCTAGCTAGATTGTACACAACAGGCAAAAACAGCGACCACTTGATAACAATATTAGCTATAATCAATGAAAGCATTAATTAATCAACAGAAATAACTGTGATTGACATTTTAAACTTAACAATTTACTTAAGAAAAAAAAGAAAAACGCCCCAGAAAGTCTATGAAGGCAGACAATGCAGGCAGGCAGAGCGGTGAAAAGCACAGAACAGCGCCCCCCCCCCCCAAAACGGAAGTGGTAGAACATAGATCGCATCGGTAGTGGTATACTACTACCATAGAGAATGAATGGGAAACGGTTTATAAAGTTTTAGCTAAAGAATACGCGGCGGCCGCCTTCCGCTGTGCATGTTTGGAGCACAGCGTATATAATGGAAAAAAAGTAACGATTCGATTGTTGCCCAGTGTAGCGGAGTTTCTTCTTCACAAATGTACTCAAGTAAAAGTAAAAAGTATGGTGCAGTAAAACTACTCTTAGAAGTTCATTTTTTTAAAAAAGTTACTCAAGTTAATGTAACGGAGTAAGTGTAACTCGTTACTACCCACCTCTGATCCTGACAGCTTGGTGGATGAAGCTGTTAGACAGTCTTGTGGAGCGGTCCTGGAGGCTCCGGTACCTTTTTCCTGAGGGGAGAAGGCTCTACGGGTGAGACGGGTGTGGAAAATGTCCTTGAGGGAGGGCAGTGGGGCACCAATGATCTTACTGGCCGCATCCACTATGCGTTGCAGGGACTTCCTACAGGAGGCAGTGCAGCTTCCATACCACACAGAGATGTAGCTGGTGAGGATGCACTTGATTGTGCCCCGGTTGAAAGAGCACATGATGTGGGGTTGAACTTGTGCTCTCCTCAGTTTGCGTAGAACGTAGAGGCGGGAATGAGCTTTTTTGGCCAGTGATGTGGTGCTATCTAACCAGGAGAGGTCCTCGGAAATGTACGTTCCCAGGAACTTGGTGCTACTCA
Organism: Erpetoichthys calabaricus; assembly: GCF_900747795.2. Taxonomy (NCBI): domain Eukaryota; kingdom Metazoa; phylum Chordata; class Cladistia; order Polypteriformes; family Polypteridae; genus Erpetoichthys; species Erpetoichthys calabaricus. The sequence continues at coordinate 15,824,791 of NC_041397.2, forward strand.
CCCTTTCCACAGCTGCACCATCGATGGTCATTGGGGGTTGAAGTGAATGATTTTATGAATTTATGGTGTTAATGGACTTAAACTGTCTTGAATTTAGCTGAATCATGCTGGAATTTGCACTGTTCTGCATGTTAAATGAAATTTGTATATTCATATATGTAAGTGATGTATGGGTTATAGGCATATAGCTGGAACCTTGAGCAAGCAAGTGCTCAGTACTTGTACTTCATGAAATACACTGAGAAATGTAATTGGTGCCATGACATATAGCACGGTCAGCCGTGAATATTAAAGCCTCCGATTGATGTGTTGTACAGTAGTCTGAAATCTTCATTGTATTTGGTGCTTTTAATCTATTAGTAGTATTAAAGAAATACTCCACTTAAACTTGACAGTTGTTTATATATTACTTACCCTACGTACTTTATAGTGATGGCTGAGAAAATCTTGAATTGCATCTTATAATGCAGAACAGAAAGAAAAAAGATTATGATATAATAAAACCCAAATGGTGACCAGCAAGCGATATAAGAAATGATCATGGAAAAAAAAAATCTCAGGTTTTTCATGTTGCATAATCCACATGTCAGATATGCTCAAAACGTGCAAAACACATGCATCTTTTTTGCAAATATTAAATTCGTACTTGTAGAGAAATCAGCACCGATCATAAACAGGAAACATGCTTCTATAATACTGTGCTTCTGATTTGAAGACAGGACTCTTGACCAGTGAATGAGGGAGCGAGGTGGTTCTTCAACTCATAAGTGCAGTAATGCGTTTCTTGTTTATGATGTACACTGACTTTTCACACAGAGTATGCAGCACTACTAACGTTACTTTTTTCTTTTTATCAAGAAAGTTTTTCAAATCGAAAATCTTCTTTCACAAGAAACCTTTTTACATTCTGTATGAAAACATGCGAATAAAATCTTTCTTAGTCGTCATAACAAACTACATTGATTAAATAACATAGAAAAATATTTAATTTTGAGTGTAGTATTCCTTTAAGCGGCCTTTAGGTGTATATTTTTGCTTATTTTATGTTTTATGACATATACATTCCATTTATGAGGTTTATTTTTCAATTAGACTTAGTCTGACTTTGCCAAAATTGCTGTGATCTTCACTTCAATGGAGGCTCTGATTGGGGCTCTTGAGACACTGAGTGAGGAGTCTGAGTGTCTGGGCTTGCGAGTGTCCTGATAAAAACCAACATCACGCCTTTAATGACCTCTTGGACCATCAGCCACGTGTCTGTCTGCGGAGAGAGTGTTCACATTGTCGAGAGGTTTACTTACCTCGGCAGTGACATTCATGTCTCTGGTGATTCTTCCTATGAAGTCAGTAGATGGATTGGGAGAGCATGGAGGGTCACGAGGTCGCTTGAAAGGGGTGTGTGGCACTCCCGATATCTCTGCAAAAGAACGAAGGTCCAAGTCATTAGAGTCCTGGTGCTTCCTGTCTTGCTATTTGGTTGTGAGACATGGACGCTATCCAGTAACCTGAAACGAAGACTGGAATCTTTTAGTACTGTGTCTCTCTGGAAACTCCTTATGTACGGCTGGAATGACTTTGTGTCAAACAAGCAGATGGACTCCAGAATGATGCACCTGTTACCTGCATTGTGAGGGAGCAAGTTATGGCACTACAGCCATGTGACACGATTCCCCAAGGCTGATCCAGCTCATAGAATCCTCATTGTTGAGGACTAACACACTTAGATCAGTCCAAGGGGACGTCCACGTATCACCTGGCTGTAGCAAATAGATGGTCATTTCAAGCTGGTGGGACTGGGCTGCATGTCTGCCTAGGAGTTGCCAACCAGATCCCAAGCTGTTTTGTCATGTGGTAAGTGCAGTAGTGCATTGTACCAGACATGATCCCCAAACTGACCTGTCCTCAGTTTGAACAGGACAATCTTGTCTTGATTAATGGTGGCATATAGTTAGGACCAGTGCATTATTAGTCGATTTTGTTGCTAAGCGAGTCGACATATAGTAAGAGGGCTTTGGTGTGCTTCTGTGTCTGATGTCATTTTCGTTGCGATGATACATCAAGTATACATCTGACCCAACCTGATGTAACCTACTTAAGCTAACTTAACCCCAAGTAACCTAAGCTAACATTAACATACTACATACATAACATAAATTAATAATTACTGAAATACAATAATAACAATAATAATAATATACTGTAATACGACCACTTATAAGGGTGTTTCAATGCTATTCAGTTTTATTTATTGTATCTCTGTAGAAGCTCCATCATTAATCGGGACTTTGTTAACCAAGTCAAGACTGTATCATTTTACTCCCAGCTGTCAAGATGTGTATTCATGAATGTGTTAGTCGCAAATGTTATGTCACAGAAATGATGTTATAAATTTGTTAGATTTTTATACAGTTAAGTTGTGTGTTAAGTTTATTTTCAGGTTTCTGACTTCTGCTTTTTACAGCTGAGTAACATCTGGCCTGTTGTTTCTGGGTTGCCTGCTCAGTTTTGATCTCTCAGTTTTGACACATTGCTATTCCTAAATATGACTTTTTCTAATCAAGTGTCTTTGGCCTTATTTATTCTCACAATAATTTTTAGGCACTGCATGTGTCTCTTTATCTATCTGTCTAATATACCAACTTTCGAGTCTAATAAACCTTCAATAACCGTAGAGAAAAAGAGAGACGACTAGTAAAAGTTCATACTTTTTTTCTTTACTTTCAGATAGGACTCAAGAGAGTTAATAAATGAAAGTAACAATTAATTTGGTGTAAATAAAGAACACTGTATCAAACTATAACAAGTCAAGTCAAGTTTGGGAGCATGCACTGGTAGAGTGCATTGTCACACCCACTACACGACGAAACAACTTGGGATCCTGGTTTGCAACCCCCCAGGCAGACACGCAGTCCAGTCTCACCCTCCGGAAATGACCCTCTATCTGCCGCGGCCAGGTGTTACGTGGGCGACCCCTTGGCCTGGTTCAACCACTCGGGTCCCCAACAATGAGAATCTTACGAGCCGGATCACCCTCGGGGAAATGCGCCACATGGCCGTAGTGCCGTAACTGACGCTCCCTCACAATGCAGGTAATGTGCCTCATTTGGGACTCCATGAGCAACCGCTCATTCTACACAAAGTCAAACCAATGGTACCCAAGGATTCTCTGAAGAGACACAGTACCAAAGGAGTCCAGTCTTCGTCTCAAGTCACTGGATAGCGTCTATGTCTCACAACCATATAGCGGGACAGGAAGCACCAGGACTCTAAAGACTTGGACCTTTGTCCTTTTGCAGAGATATTGGGAGCACCACACACCCCTTTCCAGTGACCTCATGATCCCCAATGCTCTCCCAATCCTACTGACTTCATAGGAAGAGTCACCAGAAAAATGAATGTCACTGTCCAGGTAAGTAAACCTCTCAATGAGGTCGACATTCTCTCCATAAACAGACACACTGCTGATGGCTGTGCCCAAGAGGTCATTAAAGGCCTAGCTTTTGGTTTTTATCAGGACACTCACAAGCCCAGACACTCAGACTCCTCGCTCAGTCTCTCGAGAGCCCCGATCAGAGCCTCCATTGACTCTGTGAAGATCACAGCATCGTCAGCAAAGTCAAGATCCGTGAATCTTTCTTCACCAACAGATGCCCCACAGCCGCTGGACCCCACGGCCCTGCCCAACACCCAGTCCATACAAGCATTGAACAAAGTAGGAGCAAGAACACACCACTGACGAACCCCAGAATCAACTAGGAAAAACGTAGAGGTCCTGCCTCTGCTCTGCACAGCTCTCACAGTGCCAGTGTACAGGCCAGCCATGATATCCAGCAACCTCAAGGGGATCCCATGAACCCTCAGGATGTCCCACAGGGCAGCTCGATCAACTGAGTCGAAAGCTTTGCAAAAATCGACAAAGGCTACAAAGAAACTCTGCCAAAATTTGTGTTTGCACTCCATGAGAACCCTCAGTGCCAGGATGCGGTCGATGGTAGACTTCTTAGGCGTAAAACCAGACTGTTCTGGTCGCTGGTAGGTGAGCAAGTGATAACGGATCTTATTGAGGATGACCCTAGCAAGGACCTTACCCGGCACATAGAGCAGTTTTATCCCCTTGTAGTTGCTGCAATCCAGGTGATCACCCTTCCCTTTCCAGATAGGAACGACAAGTCCCATTTTCCATTCAGTTGGGATGATGCCAGTCTCCCAAATGGAAGCAAAGATTGCTTGCAATACCAGGAGGACAGCCTTACCACCAGCCTGGAGAAGTTCACCCCGGACACCACAGATCCCTGCAGCCTTTTCTCCCCTTAGCTGGTTCACCACCAGGGCAATCTCAATGAGACTGGGTGGTTCACAGCTAATTGAAGGATCAGCCTCAAAGGACCATGGACCCAGACATATCCAACGTCGTAGCTGGATGATCAGCTTTGAACAACTGCTCAAAACTGACCTTTCTGAAGCACAGGTGGTGTGGCTGCTAGACTTTGTGTCTTCATGGACTTACTTAGTTCTTGAAGACTAAGATAAAAAACTTCTACTAAATACTTCACAAAAATTTTAATAGGTTTTAGAAAGAAAGAAAGAAAGAAAGAAAGAAAGAAAGAAAGAAAGAAAGAAAGAAAGAAAGAAAGAAAGAAAGAAAGAAAGGGAACAATCTTAACAAGAGTTTACCTTAAGCAATCTGCTCCCACCTGGCTCTATACCTTTCTGTCTGTATTGGAACATACCACTTAACTGGTAGGGGGTTCCAGCAACTATTTCAAATAAAAGAAATACACATGATCTAATTCCTAAACCATAAACCTTACATTCTCCAAAGAATAACATACAAACTCAATTCAAGTATCTCCACAAGTGAAACAGCTGGCATTCACAAAAACTTTCTTTATTTATGAATTTATTTTACTATTCTACCACCCTATAGGCTACTGAAATGTGATTGCCACCATAGGGTTTAAATCCTCAACACTGGCAGTGCTTTGGTTTGGTCCTTAACACAAAAAACATGACACTGCTGCACAGCCCAGCATGAACAAGGTAAGAAAGAAAGAAACTGACACTTTTTTTTTTAAACAAAGCACACAAGATTGAACAACCGCGAAATCCATTACTTCCATTTCCTTCCAATATTTTAGAGCTGAAGGGTAAACTACTGGCTATTCTGGAAAAAAAAGGTAACACTTTTGTTCAGGTACTGCAAAAATCCATGTATTGCTAACTTACTGTTAGGTAATAAGACATTCAAGAAGGCTTCTTTAAAGATTAATACCACTTACAAAGCATCAGTAAAAGGGTTATTCATCTCTGCAATGTGGCCTACTGAAATTAGTTCACTTTGGAATAGTCAGAGGTGGCTGACGTGAGACATACAGTAGTTGTTTTACAAATGCATACTTTAGTATCAGGCCCGTGAGTCCTTCATGTTCACAAGTCATTTTACCAATCTGTCAAAGACCATAATGCACAGAGATGAATAACCACTTTGCTGGAGCTTTGTAAATGTTATTAAGACCAAAAGAAGCCTTTGTGGAGGTCTTATTACATAGTAGTAAATGAGTAATAAGTACATTTTACAGGACCTAAATTAAAGTGTTATCAAAATATGTATAGTGAACCTAATGCATTAAATAAACTGACTCCATGATGATAGATAGATAGATAGATAGATAGATAGATAGATAGATAGATAGATAGATAGATAGATAGATAGATAGATAGATAGATAGATAGATACTTTATTAATCCCAAGGGGAAATTCGCATACTCCAGCAGCAGCATATTGAAAAAAACAAAACAAAACAACAATATTAAATTAAAGAGTGATAATAATACAGGTATAACAGACAATAACTTTGTATAATGTTAATGTTTACCCCCCCAAGTGGAACTGAAGAGTTGCATAGAGTGAGGAAGGAACGATCTCCTCAGTCTATCAGTGGAGTAAGACAGTGACAGCAGTCTGTCGCTGAAGCTGCTCCTCTGTCTGGAGATGACACTGCTTAGTGGATGCAGTGGATTCTCCATGATTGACAGGAGTCTGCTCAGCGCTCGTCGCTCTGCCACAGATGTCAAACTGTCCAGCTCCGTGCCTACAATAGAGCCTGCCTTCCTCACCAGTTTGTCCAGGCGTGAGGTGTCCCTCTTCTTTATGCTGCCTCCCCAGCACACCACCGCGTAGAAGAGGGCGCTCGCCACAACCGTCTGATAGAACATCTGCAGCATCTTATTGCAGATGTTGAAAGACGCCATTAAAAGCCCTTTTCTTCTAGTTCAAAAGGGCCTTGATGTCACTTGTAATACATGGCTTGTTGTTGCATAGCAGCGTACTGTTCTTACTGGAACTACAATGTCCACACAGAAGTTGGTGTAGTCAGTAGAGCAGTCAACAACCTCCTCAATGTTCTCACTATATGATCCATGCAGGATGAAGTAACAATGTTCAAACAAATAACCTGCCAACCATTAGTATCAATGGTGGTTTTAGTCCATCACAATTTGCATGCATATGCAGTATTAAGGTCAATATTTACAATCTCTGGCTGTAATGATTATTTCATAATGTAGTACAGTAGATGGCAAATAATCATAGAGTTTAGACAGCATTAGAAACTGACACCTAAAATCCTAGACATGACAGTAAAATCTTTAAATGTATGCATTGATGTGCATTCAGTGACTATCCATCCATCCATCCATTTTCCAACCCGCTGAATCCAAACACAGGGTCACGGGGGTCTGCTGGAGTCAATCCCAGCCAACAAGGCAGGAACCAATCCTGGGCAGGGTGCCAACCCACCGCAGGACACACACAAACACACCCACACACCAAGCACACACTAGGGCCAATTTAGAATCGCCAATCCACCTAACCTGCATGTCTTTGGACTGTGGGAGGAAACCGGAGTGCCCGGAGGAAACCCACGCAGACACGGGGAGAACATGCAAACTCCACGCAGGGAGGACCCGGGAAGCGAACCCAGGTCCCCAGATCTCTCAACTGCGAGGAAGCAGCGCTACTCACTGCGCCACCGTGCCACCCATTCAGTGACTAATACTATTATAATCCAATCCAATTTATTTTTATCTAGCCCAAAATCACACAATGAATGCCGCAATGGGCTTTAACAGGCCCTGCCACTTGACAGCCCCCCCCAACCTTGACTCTTTAAGAAGACAAGGAACAACTCCCAAAAAAAAACCCTCGTAGGGGAAAAAAAAATATGGAAGAAACCTTGGGAAAGGCAGTTCAAAGAGAGACCCCTTTCCTGGTAGGTTGGGTGTGCAGTGGGTGTCAAAAAAGGGGGGTCAATACAATACACAGGACAGAACACAGGCAATCCTCAATACAGTATATAAATAAAAATATTACAAGTACGAGGAAAAATTCAACAGTAGATGATATCACATAATAGGATTTGGATTTGTTTAGAGTCCTGGAGACCTCAGCCATCAAGCTACCTCTCCCAATTGGCCATTCCACAGCTGAGACAGATAATAATAATAATAATAATAATAATAATAATAATAATAATAATAATAATAATAACTCTTTACATTTATATAGCGCTTTTCTTTCATAGTGAGTGGGGAGCCGCTTCCACCACAACACCTACCAGGATGATGTGACGTCGGCCATTTTTGTGCCAGTATATTCACCATGCATGAGTTGTAAGGCGGTGAAGTGGTGAGCGATAATTAGCCAATTAGAGGCAGGCGATGATTAGGGGGCCAAAATGACCATGCCGTAGTGGACATCGGAATACACCCTGCTCTTTACGAGGGATGCCCAGGGATCTTTTATGACCACAGAGAGTCAGGACCTCAGGTTTTCGTCTCATCTTAAGGAATGGTGCCCAGTGTCCCCGTCACTGTGCTGGTGGCACTGGGGTCCACGTTCAGCACCCCTTGCAGGCCTCACCATCACCACTTCCAGCAGCAACCCAAGCTTTTTTCCTAGATGGTCTCCCATTCAAGTACTGGTTGCATCCAAACCTGCATTGCTTCAGGTGGGTGACCTGTTCTGAAGTGCATGTGGTGTGTCTAAGTTAACTGATATGAACGTTGTAGCATTCCACTTTATTTACTTCAGCCAAAACTCAGTTACCACATTTTTGGTTATTAAATATTTTCATAACCGTTAAATTCAAAAATAAGAGTTATAATTGAATTCAATTCCATGGTTTAGTACTCTACATTAAATCTGTGCTTTTTAACAGTGCTTTACAATGAAGTTAAAAATGGGGTGCAAAGCACAAGCAGCAGACTGCAATTCAAGTGATGTGACAATGGCGTCGACTGATGTGTTTTACTGTTGGAGGATCTGTGACTAATTGCTGTTCAATTTTCTAAAACATAACATTTTTGAAAGTCAGTCATTATCCAACCCACTATATCCTAACTACAGGGTCATGGGGGTCTGCTGGAGCCAATCCCAGCCAGCACAGGGCACAAGGCAGGAAACAAACCCCGGGCGGGGTGCCAGCCCACCACACGGCACACACGCACACACCAAGCGCACACTACGGACAATTTAGAATCGCCAATACACCTAACCTGCATGACTTTGGACTGTGGGAGGAAACCCACACAGACACGGGGAGAACATGCAAACTCCATGCAGGGAGGACCCGGGAAGTGAACCCAGGTCTCCTTACTGCAAGGCAGCAGCGCTACCACTGTGTCACCGTATCGCTAATTTTTGAAAGTATACCCAGTAATTGGAATTTGAAAATTACCTATTGATAGATAATGATGAAGACTAGCATAAAATCACTATCAATATCACAACCATGAAAGGTGAAAAGAAACTCCATCTAGCTTTTAATGTTACTTAAAAACACAGTCATTAGTTAAAAGCTGCTATAAAATAAAACACTAATGCCTGTATGCGCAGTCTCTCTGTGAGCAATCTGATTTGTAAGTTTGGCTTTGTTGTGATTGGTCAGTTTGCTTTTTGGTGACTCCAACAAAAAGAAGACACGCAAGTGTGAGGCGCACCAGGAGAAGTAAATTCTGTGGCGGACAGCCAGCTGCTCAACCTGGCTGGGATGCCCAAAGAGGAGAAAGATGGGGGGGAAAGCAGCTACGGAGGGAAATGCTGCCTCTCCCAAGACCCCAGATGGCGATGTCCCTGCAGCATAGCGGTACTCCTGATTCCCGCAGGGCACCGTGGGATTTGGATTTTTGGCTTCTCAGCCCTGCTGGATGCCGTGGGTGCCGCCAGGAGACATGGCAGAGGGACTTGGAGACTCGTATTTTTTCCATAGTCTGGAAATACTATCGAGTCACAGGGACAGAAGTTCCGAAGTACTTCCGGGCTGACAGGAAACTCAACTTCTCCAGCTTATGCGGAAGTGTGTGAATGTCACATGGACAGAAGAACCGAAGCACTTCTGGGACAGACTCTGTATAAAGGACTGTTAGAGACCCAGCAAGCGAGCCAGAGTTGAGAGGTAGAGGACAGAGCTTGCTGGGAGGTGTGAAGGAGAGATTTGTGGTGATTCATTGTAATTATTATTATTGAACTTGCCTGTTTATGGTGGCGGAGGTGCTTCTGGGCACTGTAACAAGAATAATAATAATAATAATTCATTACATTCTCAGTACTCAAAGCGCTATCCACACAGGGAGGAACCGGGAAGCGAACCCACAATCTTCCACAGTCTCCTTACTGCAAAGCAGCAGCACTACCACTGCGCCACCTGTGAGGAGAAAAGGAATTAAATACCTTCTTGGTGATTTTAACCTGTGTTCAGTGTGTCTGTCTGTTGGGTTGAAAGGGGCAACAGCGACCCCTAGCATCTTACAATGTGTATGAGGCATGCTGAGATAATCACATTCAAACATCTTCTTCTTCTTCTTTCAGCTGCTCCCGTTAGGGGTTGCCACAGCGGATCATCTTCTTCCATATCTTCCATATCTCCCTGTCCTCTGCATCTTGTTCTGTCACACCCATCACCTGCATGTCCTCTCTCACCTCCTCTTAGGCCTTCCTCTTTTCCTCTTCCCTGGCAGCTCTATCCTTAGCATCCTTCTCCCAATATACTCAGCATCACTCCTCTCCACATGTCCAAACCAATGCAATCTCGCCTCTCTGACTTTGTCTCCCAACCATCCAACTTGAGCTGACCCTCTAATGTCCTCATTTCTAATCCTATCCATCTTCGTCACACCCAAGGCAAATCTTAGCAACTTTAACTCTGCCACCTCTAGCTCTGTCTCCTGCTTTCTGGTCAGTGCCACCGTCTCCAACCCATATAACATAGCTGGTCTCACTACCGTCCTGTAGACCTTCCTTCACTCTTGCTGATATCCGTCTGTCACAATTTACTCCTGACACTCTTCTCCACCCATTCCACCCTGCCTGCACTCTCTTCTTCACTTCTCTTCCACAGTCCCCATTACTCTGTACTGTTGATCCCAAGTAGTTAAACTCATCCACCTTCGCCAACTCTGCTCCCTGCATCCTCACCATTCCACTGACCGCCCTCTTATTCACACACATGCATTCTTTCTTGTTCCTACTGACCTTCATTCCTCTCCTTTAGAGCAGATCTCCACCTCTCCAGGGTCTCCTCAACCTGCTCCCTACTCTCACTACAGATCACAATGTCATCAGCAAACATCATAGATCACAGGGACTCCTGTCTGATCTCGTCTGTCAACCTGTCCATCACATTTGCAAATAAGAAAGGGCTCAGAGCCGATCTCTGATGTAATCCCACCTCCACATTGAATGCATCTGTCACTCCTACCACAGACCTTACCACTGTCACACTTCCCTCGTACATATCCTGTACAACTCTTACGTACTTCTCTGCCACTCCCGACTTCCTCACGGAAAGTATAAAACTGGACAGGAGGTGAGAAAGGCGCTTTGAAAATAACGAGAGTCTAAGAAGAAGGCTTCATGGGGAAGAGTGCCAGTGAGGTGACGTTCACATGCAGAGGCAAAGCTCTGGGGGCGCTCGTACAACAAGAGATAGCAAATAATTTGAAATTATTCTATTTGTTATTCAAAAGGCACCATGGCTGGTTATAAATGAGCAAAAACTTGCAATGTATATGAGCATGGGAAAGGCGCTATATAAATAAAATGTATTATTATTGAATAGCGGGAGTTTAAAAGGTGACAATTATCTTAAAAGATTTAATTCCCATCTGACGATACACAGAAGCAGAGGTGGCTCTTCGGGGACAGATAAGCCATAAGGCATGGTCAGTCTGTTGTACGTAATACCAGTAAGTAAACAGCATGGTGTAAACTGCAGTTAATGTGATGTGGGATAAAAACTCCGAGTTTACATATAGATATAGAGAGACTGTGCAGACACTAAGGAAGCAGCAACAAGACCCAGAATTTGAACACCGGATACTCGATCTGTGACATGGCAGCATTGCCCACTGTGCTATTATGCTGCCCGGAATAACTGCCCAGTGCTTCGCACTTGTTATATCAAATATACAGTAAGTCATTGTTCTAATTCTATAAATATGTACTTTACAGAGTAAAATGAAAACAGTCATCATTTTTTTTGACAAGGGTATGATTAATTTTACATTTCCTACTTATGGTGTGCCACCCAAGCTGGGTGAGATATGAGAAAAGCTGGGCTGCAACAGAAATTTCAGTAAAAATTCTGATCAGGTATTCATGAAGCACGTGCAAAAAATCCCATACTTAAATGGCCATATGTCTCATCATAAACTCTGTGCAGGAGATTAATGTTGTACGCCTGAATGTGGAGGAACAGATGGCTAGAAGGATACCTCATTATTGATTAGTCATGCTCATCCATCTGGAAACAGGATGCAGGTAAGATTTGTGTAACTACAGGGCACCGTGTCAGCATGACTAAAAAATAAAAAAAAAAATCACACAACTCACTAAAGACGATGAAAGATTTGATACAAGGTAACATCTATTTTATTGTTTAATGCATTAATGGCCACTGAAACACAGATACATACGCAATATCATTGAGATGGGATTAATGGGGTAGCATGGGGTGTCCTACCTTTGTCTAAAACAATGGAAAAAAGAAAACTGCGTGGAGAAACTGATAGATAGATAGATAGATAGATAGATAGATAGATAGATAGATAGATAGATAGATAGGAAAGGCACTATATGACAGACAGACAGACAGACAGACAGACAGACAGATAGATAGATAGATAGATAGATAGGAAAGGCACTATATGACAGACAGATAGATAGATAGATAGATAGATAGGAAAGGCACTATATGACAGACAGACAGACAGACAGATAGATAGATAGATAGGAAAGGCACTATATGACAGACAGACAGACAGACAGACAGACAGATAGATAGATAGATAGATAGATAGATAGATAGATAGATAGATAGATAGATAGATAGATAGATAGATAGATAGATAGATAGTTTATTTGTCCCCAGAAGGAGAAATTTGTTTTATACAGAAGCTCTTTGAATAAATAACTACATTAACAAGCAGATAAGGAAGTAACTAATTGCATAAATAAATTCTTAGCATGAAATGCTATATTTGTTTTATGCCAAATATATTTAAAAAATATTTTAAAAATGTCCATAGAACATCCTCCCAAAAGGCTAAGGGGTCATCTAGATTGGGAGCATTCACTGATAGCAGGTTACCACCCCCACCACATGATGAACCACTGGAGTGCAGCATGTGACACACATCTAGATGATGAGAAAATGAGAGATGAGTATTACAAGAAAGTATTGAGACCCCAATCCCTTTCTGCATTGTGTTGTAGATTTTATTTTAAGTAGATAATTTCCGACCATCAATCTAAACTCATTAACACATAATGACAAAGTGAAAGCATGTTGTCAGAAAGGATTTGCAAATTTATCACTAACTAGCTGTCCCCCGTGGCTCCGCCCACATAGTAGTGAAACAGGACAAACTTTAAAAATCAATTAAAAAAAAAACCATAATAATTTGTATTGAGAAGAATTTATATTGATAGCTTTCGCATTCAAGGGCTTCTTGATATACAATATTTTTGGTTTGGCTATCAGGTGTCAGAATGTAGCTGTGATCACTAGCCAAGTGGAAGGTAGGAATGCTCCAATATTTAACATTGGCACTTTATCTGATCATGTTTGCCTCTGACGGGAGAGCATCCCCTATGTCGGGAGAAGAGCACGTGGCATATTGCATATTAGTGGTACCCACTAAAACACAAGTAGCTTGGATCTCTCTCTCAAAAACATCAAATGTTACTCCTTAACAATCTGTAGATGATAATGTCTGCTGAACAAACAGGTATCGCCAGCTAAGTAGAGGCAAGATGCACTCCAACATGTGGTGAGAGGTAGAGCGACTTGAATGGAGGCTGGCATGTGAGTAAAGTGGGCCCTGCCTGGCTCCCTACTCCTGAGGTCCCGCCACCCCTTGGCCCAAGCCTCTCTCTCTCTCGGATTCTGTACCACAACTGAACTATGACACTTGGCGTGATGAGAGAAGTCGCAAAATCAACCGGAATGTTAAAGGAAATTGCAGAAAAAAGCCAGATCTAAATCCATTAAGTAGTTCCCGCGTGAAAAGCAGACAGACAGACACACAGACATTGGATTTTAGATATATAGAGATGAAAAATGAAAATCTCTCTTTCCTTGATATGTTCAGACCCCTTGCTGTGGCACTCGGAATTGTGCTCAGGCGTTTCCACTTTGCTTTATTTCTCCTTCAGAGGTGTCTAGAACTTGATTGGATCCCACTTGTGGCAACATGAATTGATTGGACATCACTTAGGGTGGCACATGTGTACCTGTGCATAGGAGGTCCCAGAATTCACACTCCATGACAGGAGAATAAAACAAGCCATGAAGTCCAACAAACTCTCCTTAAACCTCAGTAATCCAATTGCGTTGAGGCACAGACAAGGACAAGACGATATAAGCCTTTCTAAAGTTTTGACTGTTCCCATGAACACCGTGGCCTCAATAATTGTGTAATGGAACCACCGGGACTATTCCATGAGTTTTCTGTCTGGCCATAGTGGAGTAATCACTACCAGGGAGGTGACCAAAAACCCAATGGTCACTCTAGCAGAGCTTCAGATGTCCTCTGCTGAGATAGGGGAACCTGTTGGTAGGATGACCATCTCGGCAGCACTCCATTAATCAGATGTTTATGGTAGAGTGACTAACTCCTGTTTGGAGGACTCTGAGCACACAAGAAAAACGTTCTCTGGTCTGATGAGACAAAGATCAGTGGACCTCCAAGCACTTTGTAAGCTATTAGGTGGCAAAGTAGTGAGAGAGACGGTTAGCCAATTAGAAACAGGGGATGATTAGGGGGACAGAATGAGAAGAGTGTGGAAGGCAATTTGAGCCAGGTAATTGGGGTACACATTACTCTTTTCAAAGGGTGCTTGGGGATATTTTATGACCGCAGAGAGTCAGCTTTAATATCACATCTGAAGGACAGCCCTATTTTTACAGCACAGTGTCCCCACCACCTGCACTGGGACAATGGGATCCACTTGAGATCCATTGGTAAGGCACCCCAAACGGTCTCACTGACACCTCTTCCACCAGCAACCCAAGCTTCTTCTCAATGGTCTCCCATCAAAGTATTGGCCAGACTCGAACATCCTTAGCTTCAGGCAGATGAATCATTGTGATGTTCAGAAGACAGCTGGTGTCAGTTGAGACCAAAAACCATATTTCATGAAGACAATGGCCAAGACTGAGACCAGTCCAAATACGAATACACCAAAGTCCAAGATAAGAGAAAACAGAAGAAATGTGTTGAATCCGAGCCCAGACTTGAGTACTACAGCCCTACTTCCCACTCCTGTGATTCTAAAGCACATTAAACTGGTTGGTAATGGACGGATGGATAAATAAATAAACAATGGCCCTCTTTAATATTCTAATAAAGAAGCACACTAATATACTGTACAATCTGCTATGTCTGGGATACCTGCCAAAAAATGACCAGAGGTGGTAAGAAAAGAAAGCAAGCCACTGACAAACGTGAGTTGTTATTAATTGTTCCTTGTGAATAATGTCTCTTAAGGAAAAACACCAAAAAGATCAAGTTGGGAAGGCCAGCTGCATTTATGCTTTTGGGAGACTCATGGCAGACAGGCTGCATTTATCAATAGAGCTTGTTAAACTGCCACCCCAGCAATTTGTTCTAATGCCATGAAAAATGTGAGGTGAAGGGATTGCCTCTGGCTGGTAGCTGTAAGACGTCCTCATTTATTACTCGCAGAGTCTGCTCCTTAACATGCGCAAGTAGAAGGTGCCACTGGACCCTAAGCAATGGTGCCTTTTGTGGGCAAAGTATACTTATCACTGCCTCAGGTTCACTGCTTTGGCTTTAGCAGAGCTAAGGCAGCCATTTTGTCACCAGTGACTTTGTAATTGCACCCATACTTTAGGCAATTTATAGCCCTAATAATAGATATGAAAGCCGATAGATAGATAGATAGATAGATAGATAGATAGATAGATAGATAGATAGATAGATAGATAGATAGATAGGAAAGGCACTATATAATAGATAGATAGATAGATAGATAGATAGATAGATAGATAGATAGATAGATAGATAGATAGATAGATAGATAGATAGATAGATAGATAGATAGATAGATAGATAGGAAAGGCACTATATGATAGATAGATAGATAGATAGATAGATAGATAGATAGATAGATAGATAGATAGATAGATAGATAGATAGGAAAGGCACTATATATGATAGATAGATAGATAGATAGATAGATAGATAGATAGATAGATAGATAGATAGATAGATAGATAGATAGATAGATAGATAGATAGATAGATAGATAGATAGATAGATAGGAAAGGCACTATATGATAGATAGATAGATAGATAGATAGATAGATAGATAGATAGATAGATAGATAGATAGATAGATAGATAGATAGATAGATAGATAGATAGATAGATAGACATGAAAGGCACTAAAAAAAAACTAAAAAAGAGCAATAAAAAACGCAGTGCAAGTTGAAAAAAAAAAGCAAGGTGGAGAGTGCAAAGCAGGTATAATAGACAACAACTTTTTATAATGTTAACGTTTACCCCCCAGGTAGAAATGAAGAGTCGCATAGTGTGGGGGAGGAACGATCTCCTCAGTCTGTCAGTGGAGCAGGACGGTGACAGCAGTCTGTCGCTGAAGCTGCTCCTCTGTCTGGAGATGATCCTGTTTAGTGGATGCAGTGGATTCCCCATGATTGACAAGAGCCTGCTCAGTGCCCGTCGCTCTGCCACAGATGTCAGAATGTCCAGCTCTTTGTCTACAATAGATTGATAGATATGAAAGTCACTATATAACAGATAGATAGATAGATAGATAGATAGATAGATAGATAGATAGATAGATAGATAGATAGATAGATAGATAGATAGACATAAAGGTACTATATAATAGATAGATAGATAGATAGATAGATAGATAGATAGATAGATAGATAGATAGATAGATAGATAGATAGATAGATAGATAGATAGATAGATAGATAGATAGACATGAAAGGTACTATATAATAGATAGATAGATAGATAGATAGATAGATAGATAGATAGATAGATAGATAGATAGATAGATAGATAGATATGAAATGCTATATTTGTTTTATGCCAAAAATATTTTAAAAAATATTTAAAAAATGTACATAGAACATCCTCCCAAAATTCACATACTCCAGCAGCAGCATACTGATAAAAACAATATTAAATTAAAGAGCAATAAAAAACGCAGTACAAGTTAAAAAAAAAAAAAAGCAAGGTGGAGAGTGCAAAGCAGATATAATAGACAACAACTTTGTATAATGTTAACGTTTACCCCCCTGGTAGAAATGAAGAGTCGCATAGTGTGATGGAGGAATGATCTCCTCAGTCTGTCAGTGGAGCAGGACGGTGACAGCAGTCTGTCGCTGAAGCTGCTCCTCTGTCTGGAGATGATACTGTTCAGTGGATGCAGTGGATTCCCCATGATTGACAGGAGCCTGCTCAGTGCCCGTCGCTCTGCCACAGATGTCAGAATGTCCAGCTCCATGCCTACAATAGATTGATAGATAGATATGAAAGGCACTATATAATAGATAAATATGAAAGGCACTATATAACAGATAGATTGAAGTGCATTTTTGTGATTGTAAACTTTTATTAAGAAGTATCTAGATGGGACTTTTTGATGGGATTTCCACCTCTAGTTGGCATTTTTGAAAGTGTTTTTGGAATATACGTGCTTGCTTTTGGACTCCCAGTCACAACATCTTTAACTTTTTTATTACTTTTATTCTTTGTTTTTGTTATTTTCTGCATTTGTACTTGTACATTTCTTGAATTTTGTTTGACTTTTTTTCTTTCTTTTTTAATTTATTAAACTAAATTAAATTAGTAATAATTTTCTTCTTTGGGTCAAGAAGATCCCTCACTCCCTTTTAGAGAAGTTATATTTATTAGGCCTTTTGTGAGTGGAGGCCTCGAGCCTTCTTTATAGTATTAAGACCTTTCTTGAGTTGTTGAGATGTAAATTTCACAACAAGTGGGTTGAAAGTGGAAAACCTGATCTAATGAATGTAATTGAGAGCAGCATTGTATTATCTTTAGCTTAAAGAGTAATATGTTTGGAAAACATTGAGTTTATAGTTAGCTCCTTATTTTCTAACACTTTCAGAACTTAAGAACAATGTAAGAATAGGAATATTGACCTTAAATGTTTTTACAATATGATGCTTGCTTGGATAAGTCTTAGCTTTCCTGCAACGCTGCTAAAGATAACCAGGTTTGAAGACAAATGGACATAGGAACATCAGAAATCTGACAAACAAGAGGAGACCATTCAGTCCATCAAGACAGTTTGTCTCGAATATCTCATCCAGATTCTTCTTAAAGGTTTTCAAGGTTTCTGCTTCAGCTCCACGTGTCGGTAGTTTGTTCCCGAGTCTCACAACTCTTGGTGTAAAGAAGTGCTTTCTGGCTTCAGTTTTAAATGCACTTCCCCTTAATTTCAACTGATGTCCCTGAGTACGAGATTCTTCCTAAAGATGAAAGAAAATTGCTGGATTTTATTTATCAAATTCTTTGAGGATTTTAGATGCCTGGAGGAGGTCCCCATGCTGTCAACTCTGCTCGAAACTAAACAGTCTGTCAGAGTAGGGCATGTCCTTAAGTCCCATGATGCACTTGGTTGCTCTTCTCTGCACAGCTTCAAGTGCTGTTATATCTTTCTTGTAGTGTGGTGATCAGAACTGCACACAATACTCCAAATGTGGTCTCGCTAGTGCATCATATAGTCCAAACATACAATCCCTTCACTTAAACTCAGCATTTTCATTGAACTTATTATTTTAGAGAATGTTGTTGCCTGCTCGGCCCCGTTCTTTGAGTCTCTGAGTGACCCTTTCTGTTCTGCAAGTATTACAGACTTTTGTATCCTAGTGGTTTGCCTTAATCCTAATCCCAAACCCTGAGACTTGACATTGTTTAAAATGTTCAGATTTTGCATCACGTCTAAACACACTTCAGTTGTTCAGTGTTTGAGTGTGCGGGATACCAAATGGACATCAAGTTTGCAGAAACCAATATGAAAGAATTTTCCACTCTATTACACTTCAATAGCTCTTCATTTTGGAATTCTCTGAAGTCTGGCCATGAAACTTAACCTTAGTTCACAAACTGATGAGACCTGTGCAGAGTGTCAGGACAACAAAATTGATCATAAACATAACCTTCCAGAAAGTTATAAGTGAAAAGAAAATTGCTGTCATTGAGGGTCAGGCTTGCATGGCCATGTTTTATTTATTTATTTATTTTTGGTCATTGTATGTTTTAAGTGACCCCCTCCCCCCGCCCCCCTTAAATGTGCAGTCATTTATGAACCCAGCATTCACATTGGAGACTTGTAAGACTGGCAAATCTAACACTGGGGTTGTCAATATGCAGGGATTAATTGGACATCCAACAATTCTGTCTCCCTGTGATAAGGGGTCCGTGGTGAAGTTTAAAGGGTGAATCGTTTACTCAAGGACATCGGTGGGATTAAGGGGAAGTGCATTTGAAACTGAAGCCAGGTAGCACTTCTTTACGCAAAGAGTTGTGGGACTCTGGAACAAACTACCAAGAGGTGGAGCTGAGGCAGAAACCTGGACAACCTTCGAGAAGAATCTGTCTGAGATATTGGGACAGCTTAGCCATTATCTAGACAGACGGGCTTGATGGACTGAATGGCTTCACCTCATCTGTCAAATTTCTTATATTTCTAATTGTTAAATAATCAGGAATCACGTGCAGGCTCCAAGCGGGTGCCGGTGGATGTAAGAGCATGCACGTGCTGCTCCAAGGCCAATTTTGGGGTGCTTGGCTGATCGCGCATTCACGTGCAAATCCAAGCGGGTATGGCAGGTGCTTCATTCACACCTTGGAGCAGGGATAGGACAACTATAAATTGACCTTGGATGGCAGAGAAGGGAGAGAAAAAGAGAAAAGGAAGGCATGAAGGTTAAGAAAGAAGGGAGAGGCAGTATCAAGCGAGAGCCTGGACTGAGAAGGAACTAGGCGAGTTTTCAGAAGTATGCCTCGGTGAGTTGATCGGTAGGCCTGTACTCAAGAATGGGACTGGAGTACGGGGTACTCCTATTGAACAAAGCAGAGGGAGCAGGAGTGGACCTGTTGTGTACCGTCTTCCATGTAGGCACCGAAGGACTGGCAGAGGGAGACGTGAGTGAGGTTCAGAAGGTTGGGGGGATCCTACAGATGCCGAAGGGCTGGCGGTGAAAACCTGAACCTGGGATTAAAGGATGACTGCACCTGTCGTCGGGCATCTCCTCTTGCTGCAAGGTCTTAATGGGATAAGCTTGAGGAGACGCCAGGTTTTAGAAAGAGGCAATGAGACACGTGACTGTTTTAAAAGAAGAGGATTCCACCTGGATTTTCACATCAGTCTCACGAGATTATTTATTGAATATCGAACCTCCACCTTGCACATCATTTTCTGGATTATTTATTTAAGAAGTGAAGCACTGCACTTTTAGACACAGTTTTTTTGTCTATTATATATATAAAATCCAACGTCTGTCTGTCTGTCTGCATATCTTTGTGCTTTTCACAAGAGAACTACTTAACGGATTTAGAACAGGTTTTTAGAACATTGCGGTTGATTTAGCGACTTCTCTCATCGCGCTAAGAATCATATTTCACTTGTGGTACCGATTTATTTGCATGAATCCGAGAGACACGCAGTGGGCCGGAGGGAGGGCGGCGGGGCCATCCTCACTCATGCACCAGCCTTAACTGAACTCCGCTTAGTTAGCAAATGAGAGAACTGAATGGATTTAGATCAGTTTTTTTTCTATAATATGCTTGAACATTCCGGTTGATTTTGCGACTTCTCTCATTGCGCTAAGTATCATAGTTCGCTTGCAGAAGCGATATAGTCACTGAGACAGAGGTTGCGGTCCTGTCTCACTACTACACAGGCAGAGCCGCGGGGGACAGCTAGTTATAAATAAAAGCACTAGACCCTTTGCACCAAACCCTTGCTGACTGTGTGTGTCCTCACTTGTCGTGGCTCATCCTCAGGTATGTTATCAACAGTTCCGGGTTCAATAGGCTCCCAGAAGCAACAGTGGAGTGTGGAACCACACTGGACTGTCACAGTCCTTACGGACTGACCATTGTGGAAGCGAAGAATGAAATTCTTTATTAACTACCCACATATCTCTTAGTCTATTTCCATTTTCCAAATTGTGTTTTTTAGCTTCTATGATGGGCTTACTTTTTGTTTGCACTTATAATGTAACCTACATTGTCATCTAGGGGCTAAAACATCAGATTTTAAATCACAAGATAAATTCCCACCTCTGCTGCAATATATTAACCTGAAAAAGTCAAAGAAACCCTTATGCTTTAATTTATAAATAAAATACAGGGCAATTTCATATAAGGGGATTTGCATATATTTCTGTCAAACCATGTAGATATGACAACACTTTTTCTACACAGTCCCCCCTTTTAAGGGCACCATAATGTCTGGGACACAGCAATGGCAGGTCTATTAAAGCTGTCGCATTTAGGACTTTGTCGCATATCCCTTGCAAGCAATGACTGATTGAAGTCTGTGATTCATAGACATCACCAGGTGCTGAGGGTCTTCTCTGGTGATGTTCTGCCAAGTCTCTAAGGCAGCCATCTTAAGCTCCTGCTTGTTTCAGGGGGTTTACCCTTAAGTTTTCTCTTCAGTATACGAAAGGCATGGAAGGCAATTGGATTTAAATTGGGTGACTGGCTTGCCCATTCAATAATTTTCCAGTTTTTAGCTTTGCTGTGTTGCCCCAGAAGTATGTTTGGATCATTATCTTGTTGTAGGATGAAATGTCATCCAATAACTTGAGCAGACCTGATATTTCCAAACACCTCAGAATTCATTGTGCCACTGCCATCAGCAGTTCCATCATCAATGAAGAGAAGTGTGCCAGGACCTATGACAGCCATACATGCCCACGCCATAACATTAACAGCACCACCATGTTTAACAGATGAGGTGGTCTGCTTTGGATCTTAGGCAGTTCATTTTTGTCTCCACACTTTGGCCTTGCAGTCACTCTGATACAGCAGGTTCATCTTTGTCTCGTTTGCCCACAAGACCTTTTCCCAGAATTCCGCAGGTTCTTTGAAGTCCCTTTTCTCAAATCATAATCTGGCCATCCTGTCTTGGTGGTGTTCATCTTGCAGTGTGTCCTCTGTGTTTCTGTTCATAAAGTCTTCTGCTGTGTGGTCATCTCTGACTCACACACTTGGCCCTCTGAAGACTGTTTCTGATCTGTCAGACAGACGTTTGGGGGCTTTTTCTTTACCATAGTGAGGATTCTTCTGTCATCAGCAGTGGAGGTCTTCCTTAGCCTACCAGTCCCTTTGTGATTACTGAGCTCACCAGTGCAATCTTTCATGACATTCCAGTCAGTTGATTTAGGTCATTCTAAAGTTTTTCTGTTGTCTATAAGGGTTTGATTTTTGTTTTTCAGCCTTATAATGGCTTCTTTGACTTTCACTGGCACAACTCTTGTCCTCATGTTGAACAACTATAGACTCCACAGGTGTAGGAGCAGGCTGAGGTATCTTATGAAGCAATGAATCCCACATGTGAAACCATTGTTCCCAAACATTATGGTGCCCAGAAATGAGGAGGACTGTGTCAAAAAAGTGTTGTCATTTCTACACGGTGTGACCGAAACATATGCAAATACTCTTAAATGAAAGTCTACAGTGTGCATTTTCACTTGTAATTTTCAACAGTGGAGCAGACTGGTAAATCTATTTATTTATTTAATTATTGATTTTATTGAAATCTAATAGCATTCCATGCAAACAGGTCAAGATTAACAAAAATCAACCCCCATCCATGAGAAAGAGAGCTACAGTATGCCAACAGAGCAAAACTTTAATAATAGTAATAATATGTAAATAAATAAATAAAGATAGAATAGAAGAAGAGGGGCGGCACGGTGGCGCAGTGGGTAGCGTTGCTGCCTCGCAGTTGGGAGATCTGGGGACCTGGGTTCGCTTCCCGGGTCCGCCCTGCGTGGAGTTTGCATGTTCTCCCCGTGTCTGTGTGGGTTTCCTCCCACAGTCCAAAGACATGCAGGTTAGGTGGATTGGCGATTCTAAATTGGCCCTAATGTGTGGGTGTGTTTGTGTGTGTCCTGCGGTGGGTTGGCGCCCTGCCCAGGATTGGTTCCTGCCTTGTGCCCTGTGTTGGCTGGGATTGGCTCCAGCAGACCCCCGTGACCCTGTGTTTGGATTCAGCGGGTTGGAAAATGGATGGATGGATGGATAGAAGAAGAGGGGAGAGAATCCACTTCTTCAATTTAAATGCTTATTCTAAAATGTTACTGTTTACATCCTGACAGGTTTTTAAAAAGTTCTGTACAGATCCTCTAAGTGAGAATTAGATTTTTTCCAATTTTAAATAATATATGACATCAGTTACCCACTGACTTAACAGAGGTGAGTTAGGATTCTTCCAGTTGAGCAAGATAAGTCTACGTGCCATTAGTGTAGTAAAGTCAATTACAATTTGCTTATCCTTCTCCACTTTAAGACCACCTGTGAGCCCACCAAACACAGCTGTTAGTGGGTTAGGAGGGATTGTGACACCAAGGCTGTCTGATAGGCATTTAAAGATTTTGGTCCTGAATGATGTTAATTTGGGGCGGCACGGTGGCGCAGTGGGTAGCGGTGCTGCCTCGCAGTTGGGAGACCTGGGGACCTGGTTTCGCTTCCCGGGTCCTCCCTGCGTGGAGTTTGCATGTTCTCCCCGTGTCTGCGTGGGTTTCCTCCGGGCGCTCCGGTTTCCTCCCACTGTCCAAAGGCATGCAGGTTAGGTGGATTGGCGATTCTAAATTGGCCCTAGTGTGTGCTTGGTGTGTGGGTGTGTTTGTGTGTGTCCTGCGGTGGGTTGGCACCCTGCCCAGGATTGTTTCCTTCCTTGTGCCCTGTGTTGGCTGGGATTGGCACCAGCAGACCCCCGTGACCCTGTGTTCGGATTCAGCGGGTTGGAAAATGGATGGATGGATGATGTTAATTTGGTGCAGGCCCAAAACAGTGACCAAGTGAGACTGGAGCTTGATTGCAGCGTTCACAGGTTGGATTTTGCCCTAAAATCATTTTGGACAATTTTAAACGAGAGAGATGTGTTTGATATCTAATTTTGAGTTGAATAACTGTATGCTTTGCTCGAGTGAATTCTGTGTATTGCTGCCTTCCACTCCTTTTCTGAGATGTTGAGTGAGAGATCCTTTTCCCACTGTACTCTGGGATCTTTGAAAGATAGGGACTGTAAAATGTTTTTATATATATTATGGAGATGCTGTCTGAGTCCTCAAGACTGATCAATATTTTTTCTGGAAAAGAGGTAAGTGGGAGGTGAGGAAAATTGGGCAGGTTCTGTTTAACACAGTTTCTGATTTGAAGGTAGTGAAAGAAATGTGCTGCTGGTAAGTTAGATTTAGAATGTAATTGTTCGTAGGATGCAAAGATGCTGTCTATATAAAGATCTCTAAGTGATTTAATCCCAAATGTTTTCCAGACATTAAAAACTGCATATGTTTGAGAGGGTGGGAAGAGGTGATTCTTGTGCAGAGGTGCCACAGATAAAAGCTTCTCCATCTTAAAATGCTTTCTATATTGGTTCCATATTCTGAGTGAGTGAAGCACAATTGGGTTGTTAATATGTAGGCGATATCTTGTATTTATTGCGGTGCAAAGCAAGGAATATAAAGAAGTACTGCAGGATTTTATTTCTATTGCGGACCAAGCCTGTGTCTGTTCATCTATTTGTGTCCATGTCCAGGTTTTTATCTCATGTATAATTTGCTGCCCAGTAATGAAATTGAAAGTTAGGTAGAGCCATGCCGCCTTCTGCTTTAGGTCTTTGTAGGGTCGCTCTTTGGATACTTGGATGTTTTGAATTCCAAATAAATGAGGTTATGATTGAATCTAATTTCTTTAAAAAATGATTTATTGAGGTATATTGGAACGATTTAAAATAGAAAAAGAAGCTTAGGAAGGATATTCATCTTGACAATGTTAATTCTTCCAGCTAAAGTGAGACGAGATGTAAATCAAAGAAAAATGCGTCTTTGTCTCAAACATTATGGAGGGCACTGTAAGTCAATTATACCATCGGACGACACAGTAGTTAGCACTGCTGTCTCATGGCTCCAGGAGTCACAGTGTGAATTCCTTCCAGAGCTGTGCCTGTTGTTGGCAGGAGGCACTCTGGTGATGCATAGGAATAATCGAGTTCAGAAAATCAATAAAGTTGTATAGCTATAGCGCTGTATGTCTTAAGCACATTGCAATGGTGTTCAGTGTATGAAAAGGTGCTACAGAAAATAAGGGCAGCTTCTTTGCTATTTGTAACAGATACAGCATATGACAAATAAACCAACTCATGTCAAAAAGCTTGGAATCCTTTTAATTTTTATAAATATTTGATTTTAATACAATCACTACTCATCTTTATAATTAAATTTTGTGCTTGATTTAAATCCAGTGTTTATGGTGGCTGCATTAAGATATACTGTAAATATTACAGATGCCTCATTGCATTATTTTGCCTCATTCGGCCTCTGATAAAATGGAAAGTGTGTTTCTTTTTTTATTTATATTCAAACAATATTCTCTGCATACACTTACTAATTTGATGTCATCTATGGTGTTTTAAGAGAAAAATCAATTGAAGATAAAGAAGTCAAGATTATTGATTTCCTGTTGAAATAAGAAGAATGCATGTGTGAATAATAGCACTTAGTGAACTCTAGTGTACTGAGTACATCTATAATGTGTCTCAGGATCTGCTTGAATCAGCACCACAACCAACCTTAGAAGCTATTAAAAATGGTGTTTTACAACAGATTTGAAAGTTAATCTGCATTTTTATCAGTAAACAATTGGGTTTGGAAGCTTTTTAGAAAAATGCAATTCAATAAAAATTGTTGCACAATGTTCGAACGTCGCTGGATTTTGTCGGCACAAAAACTTGAATGTTAAAATGCCTGCCAACTAAAGTCACAGATCGTGTCAAAAATAAATTCAAAATTCAATCTGTTAAGATAAACATTTATTGTCAGTCTGCTAAAAAATCTGCTGAAAAATTGCTATGCTATAATACTTACATTATTGTTAAATTAAAATGAAACATTTACAAAATGTTGATATCGAATATTTTTATAATGATGAGAATTTAAGGAATATTGACTTTGAATGTTTTTACATTATTTAAGGAATATTGACCTTCAATGTTTATAAGATGGTTGCTTAGATAGGCTCCAGCTTCTTTACACCCCTGCTCCAGATAACCAGGTTTGAAGATGGATTGTCATAAGAACAGAAGAACAAAAGAAATTTGACAAACGAGAGGAGACCATTTAGTCCATCAAGTCTGTTTGTTTAGGTAGTAGCTAAATTGTCCCAATATCTCATCCAGATTCTTCTTAAAGGTTGTCAAGGTTTCTACTTCATCTCTATGGATCTGTAGTTTGTTCCAGAATCCCACGACTATTTGTGTAAAGATGTGCTTCCTGGCTTCAGTTTTAGATGATTCCCATGATTTCCTCGAGTATGTGATAAATTTGTGATGTTTCAATCCCTCTGCCCAAATAAATCTCATTACTGTGCATTGTTCAACTACAATAATCTCTCTGCAGATCGTTGATGTTCATTTGACCTTGGCTTCAGCTAGACTAATGGCAGAGCACTGTGTTGTGCATGTCCAAACTACACATAAGCCATTGCAAAAACGATGTATTGTGTCAGCTTCTATCCTTTGCAGTTACCACGTAATTTTAAAATTGCCTTTACTTTTTGATTCACCCTCATATATGAAGAAATTACAATAAAGCAGGCAAACGTGTGTTCCTAAATAACATGACATTTGAGAATTTGAATACACAATGGGAAAATTGAGAGTACACCTTATGAGGAGGATTTAGGAGTTGTAGTGGACTCAACACTATCAACTTCCCATCAATGTTCAGAAGCCATTAAGAAAGCTAACAGAAAGTCAGGTTATATAGCACCTTGATGTGTAGAGTACAAGTCCAAGGAGGTTCTGCTCAACCTTTAAAATGCACTGGTGAGGCCTCATCTGGAGTCCTGTGTGCAGTTTTGGTCTCCAGGCTACAAAAAGGACATAGCAGCACTAGAAAAGGTCCAGAGAAGAGCGACTAGGCTGATTCCAGTGCTACAGGGGATGAATTATGAAGAAAGATTTATAGAGCTGAGACTTTTCAGTTTAAGCAAAAAAAAAGATTATGACCTGACTGAAGTGTTTAAAATTATGAAGGGAATTAGTTCAGTGGATTAAGACTGCAACTTTAAAATGAGTTCATCAAGAACATGGGGACACAGTTGGAAACTTGTTAAGGGTAAATTTCACACAAACATGAGGAAATTCTTCTTCTAGACACATGGAATGAGTGACCAAGTAGTGTGGTGGACAGTAGAACTTCAGAGACCTTCAATCCTCAACTTGATAATGTCTTAGAGGAGTTGAAATGTTTCAAAACTTGACTTGATGTTTTTTTAGAAGAATTAGGTAGATAGGACTGGCAAGCTTTGTTGGGCTAAGTGGCCTGTTCCCGTCCAGATTATTCTAATGTTCTAATCTGAGAAAAAGTAAACAATGGAAGTGAAACAGTTTGAAAGTGTGTGAACAATAAAACAGATCTTATTGGAAACTTCAGTCATTGTAAGCCTTTAGCTTTAGTGTGTTGAGATTTTGTCCTTAACAACAGAGCATCATGTACCTGCAGACACTTTCCTTATTTAGGATGCTGATGGACTGTGGTCAGAAGCTTCGTTTCAGTCTGACCACAAAAAAGACGAGGTCATTTTTGGGATGGATGGTACCACTAATGATTTCCGTAGCATCGTCTAACATTCCTTGGTATTAATGTCCTGGTAGTTGAGAGTGCATATGTAGTGATGCGTTCAACTGACCACACCACTTTCTGCAGAGCCTTGTGGTCCTATTGTGTGCTGTTTTTTAGCCAGGCGGTAATACTGTCTGTACCTCCAAAAGGATACTTTTGATGGTGGGTATGTAGAAGTTCTTTACAATCAGGGAGGACAGCCTCAAGTCTCTGAGGTATCTGAGGTGGTAAAGATAATGTTGTGCCTTATTCATCAAGATGTTAATGTGCTTGGACCAGGTCAGGTTATCTGTGATGTGGACACCAAGGTATTTGACACTGTCCAACTTCTCCACCTTCTCCACTTGAGTGCTGTAAATTATGAAGGGGTGATTGTGCCTCTACTGTTTTCTCCTATAACCCACAATTATTTCCTTTGTAGTGTTAAAACTCAGGAGAAGACTACTTTCTCACCAGTGAGACTGATTCTCCAATTCATCCTGATAAGCCTGTTCATTGTTATTAGGGGTGTTGTGCATGAACTAGTTTAAACGAGTGCGTTCATTGAACAAGCTCATTTTTCTAAGAACAGTGAACTTAATGTAACGTATTTTCAAGTGATGAACTTGAACGTGAGCTAGTTCAGTTTTATGTGACATTCTGGTTATGGTTTAGGTCCAGATTAAACGTTTTGCCTTACCCTGTAATGTAGGGGTGGAGCCATATCCGAACACAGTATTCGGATAAGCACAAATACAGGATTTTTATGAATATTTATTTCGCAATTTATTTGTATTCAGAAAAAATAACGTAAAATCAAATTGACACTGTCTGTGTTTGCCTGCTTGTGCTTAAGCTGCACCCCCAATGACAAGAGCATGTGGTGAAGCTCCGCTTTCACTTTTAGGAAAACATTGTACTTCGCGAGGCCAGTTTATATTTTTCCCCATTAGACACGTAATATGTGACGTGAATTTTGACTGGCAGCATAAAAGGTTAGTTCACCAGTCCCCATTTGTGTCACACAGCTGGAAATAGAGTGGTAATTTATATGTATACTTGCATCTATTTAATTTCTTTTATGATCTGGAGCATATTAGCATATATGGTTTTATGTGTTTGTTGCTGGGTATAACATAAAGTGTATTTAAATAAAAAAGTCTTCATAAATAGTGTATTTTATTCAAGAACACTGTAATCTATACTAATTAATAAAAGGCAAAGCCCTCACTGACTCACTGACTGACTGACTGACTGACTGACTGACTCACTCATCACTAATTGTCCAACTTCCCGTGTAGGTGGAAGGCTAAAATTTGGCAGGCTGATTCCTTATAGCTTACTTACAAAAGTTAGGCAGGTTTCATTTCGAAATTCAACGCGTAATGGTCATAACTGGAACCTCTTTTTTGACAATATACTGTAATGGAAGGCAGCTTGATGGCCGTGGGAGGTGGAGTTGAGTGTCACGTCATCACTCCTCCCACGTAATCACGTGAAAAGACTGTGAATGCAGTAGGGAGAAATTAAGTAAGAGCTGCAAACAGCGAAGAACAAAAAATTCATTAAACAATTGAGAAGGGAGCGAGTGAAGCATACAAGCATCTTCATAAGGGAAACAAAGCACCGTGTAAAACGTAAGTTTAAATTAAGTTTATTGAAACGCTCCCGTTAAGGATTGCAATAACATATTCGCGAGATAAAAGAACGCAGTAGGGAGAAATGAAGGAAGAGCCGCAAACAGCGAAGAGCAAAAAATTCATTAAACAATTGAGAAGGGAGCGAGTGAAGCATACAAGCATGTTCATAAGGGAAACAAAGCACGGTGTAAAACGTAAGTTTAAATTAAGTTTATAGAAACGCTCCCGCTGCGGATTGCAATAACATATTCACGAGATAAAAGTTTAATGAGAAGACACGAGGTATAAACGAACCACACGCTGTGGCGCAACGTTAGGGGCAACAGTTTCAACCATTCTATGATCTGCTTCTCGCAACTGAAAGACGGCACATGGCGGATGTTAGCCGACTTGCTGACCGCAACGTTAGGGGCTTCAACTCTGGCGCTGACGATAGAGATTCGAT